>NW_028317874.1:931578-1086842 GCF_062004578.1 Staurois parvus
TAGTTTTCTTCTTGCTAGAAGCCTGGGTATGAGTCAGCTTGGCAGTGAATCAGCAAGGTTACTTAAGGTTAAGGCTGGAAGACTCTACAGGTCAGTTCTCTGATACCTCCCCCTGCTCTAGAAACTTGGAGAAGTTTCTTGAAGCTAGAAGGCAAGAGTGAGGAGGGGCTAATCTGCATACTTAGGGGAATCTGGCCGATCCCCAGGCAGGAGGCCTGCCATGGTGGCTAGGTCAGCCCTTAAATATGAGCCTGGGCAGCAGGGGAGTTGGGTGGAAGATGTACTGAGGAAGTGCTGCTGGTATAGAGCATGGGAGGGGGCCCAAGAAGAGGGTCTGCTTGCAGGCTGGAAGCTGGAAAGAAGGACCTCCACTGTCCCACAGTCTACCGGGTAGAGACAGCCTGTCAGCAGGGAAGGAACCAGCCCATTGTAAGGTCTGAAAGCAGCTCCAACCTTTAAAGCTACAGGAACAAGACAGTGTGAGTACTTCTAAATCCCCTGGGCCAAAGAAAGGAGAGGGCAGTCAGGTGAGATACCCAACTAGTTCTCCCTGGGACTACATTACTTGTGTGTCTCAGAATCCCTTGCCCTGGAATACTCTCAAGACAGCCAAGTAGATGAGATTTTCAACTGGGGTCTGAGGAGGTTAATTTAAGGGGACCAAGTGCTCCTTGTAAAGACTGTGTATTGATCTTTTGGAAGATGAGAGCCACTCCTGAAGGAGTAGAGAGCCTAGGATCTGGTCTTTGTGCTTTTTGCTGGATCTTTGCCTTTTTATGCCTAAGAAGTTGTCCTCCAAGTTGTTTCTGTTCCTTTAGGCATCCCATATACCCATAGACCCCAATCCAAGTTGTTAAATCCTAAAAGAACAACAAAAACCAAGTTCATGGACTGTTTACTGACAATGGATGCAAGCATGGAAAATGCATTGTTGCCTGTCTGTGCAGATCTTAGGGGGACCCAAAAACTCAGCTGCCCTCATGAGGGTAGCGTTACATTTGGAAGAGAAGGTAGGGTAGAAGGGTAGAGAAGTCATCAAGGAAGGTTGACACCAGTCCAGGAGGTTCAGTCATGGCCAAAATATTGGCACTCCTGCATTTCTGTCAGATAATGCACCACTTTAACCAGAAAATTGTTGCAATTACAAATGTTTAGACATTTTCATGTGTATCTCCTTTGTTTGTATTGGTATGACACAAAAAAGTGGAGAAAAGCCAAATCTGATTCATTCCACGCAAAACCCCCAAAATGGAACGGACAAAATTGTTGGCACCCTCAAATTAATATTTGGTAGCACACCCCTTGGAAAAAATAACTGAAATCGATCGCTTCCTGTAACCATCAATGAGTTTCTTCTACTGGTATTTTGGAACATTCTTCTTTCGCCAACTGTTCCAGGTCTCTCAGATTGGAAGGATTCCTTTTCTCAACTGCTATTTTGAGATCTCTCCACAGGTGCTGTATGGGATTTAGATCTGGACTCATTGCTGGCCAGTTCATTACTCTCCAGTGCTTTGTCTTAAACCATTTCTGGGTGCTTTTTAACATGTGCTTTGGCTCATTGTCCTGCTGTATGGACCATGACCTCTGATGGAGACCCAGCTTTCTGGCACTGGGCCCTACCATGCACCCCAGAATTCTCTAGTAGTCTTCATATTTCAGAATGCCATGCACACAGTCAAGACATCCAATGCCTGAAGCAGCAAAGCAACCCCAAACAATCAGTGAACTTCCACCATGTTTGACTGTAAGGACTGTATTCTTTTCTTTAAAGGCCTTGTTGCTTTTCTGAAAACAATAGAATGATGGGCTTTGCCAAAAAGCTGTAATTTGTTTTATCTGTCCACAGTACAATCTTCCAAAAAGATTTTGGCTTCCTCAGGTACATTTTGGCAAACTCCAATCTGGATTTTTTATGTTTCTGTGTCAGCAATGGGGTCCTCCTGGGTCTCCTACCATAGCATGCCTTTTCATTTAGATGGCGACGTATAGTGTGAGCCAGGGGCGGACTGATAACTCATGGGGCCCCCAGGCAATAGGGGATCATGGAGCCTCTGTGTCCTTGCCCAAACTCAAAAAAGCCTATGAAAAAGGTACCAGGGGCATCTCATGGGGCCCCCTACTGACCCCGGGCCCTTGGGCAGTGCCCGAGTTTCCAAATGGTCAGTCTGCCCCTGGTGTGAGCTGATACAGTTGTACCCTGTGCTTGAAGGTCAGCTTGAATTTTTCTAGTTGATCAAGGTTCTTTATCCACCATTTGAACAATCCTTTGTTGTAATCTTTGATCAGTTTTTCTCTTTTGTCTACGTCCAGGGATATTAGCTATAGTGCCATCGGCTGTAAACGTCTTGACAATGTTGGGCACAGTGGATACAGGAACATTAATATCTCTAGAACTGGACATGTAACCTTAATATTGTTCATGCTTTTCTACAATGTTTGTTCTCAAATCCTCAGACAAATCTTTGCTGCTCTTTCTGTTCTCTATGCTTCATGTGGGACACAGAGATACACAACAGAAAGGGTTAGTCAATTTCTTTAAAATTGTTGCCGGTGTGATTTCTATATTGTCAGCACCTGATGATTATTACACTAAACATGAGAATGCCTAAACATTTGTAATTGCAACAATTTTCTGGGTGAAGTGGTGCATTATCTGAAAGAAATGCAGGGGTGCCAATATTTTTGGCCATGACTGTATATCACAGTAAAGAAGTTTCTCTACAGAAGTCACTGCATTTAAAACTGAACTCCAGGAAAGTATAAAAGCCATACATTAATGCAGATCTGTATCAGGGGCGGACTGACAACTCATGGGGCCCCCGGGCAATAGGGGATCATGGGGCCCCTGTGTCCTTGCCCAAACTCAAAAAAGCCTATGAAAAAGGTACCAGGGGCATCTCATGGGGCCCCCTACTGACCCCGGGCCCTCGGGCGGTGCCTGAGTTTCCAAATGGTCAGTCCGCCCCTGATCTGTGTTCATTGATACAATATAATGGCATTTCTAAATGCAAACAGTAGGTATCTGAATTCAAATTGGTGTAGCCTCTTTTAACTACTTCCCGTCTGCCCTATAGCAGTAATACTGCTACAGGGCTGCACAGGTGCACAAAATCATGTATATATGTATGTGTGTATGTGTGCAATTGCCAGGTAGGGGGCATGCGTGAATCGCGCGCACGCCCTACCCGCGCCGCTGTTCGTGGCCTCAGCTGTCAATCAGATGGTGATTACTTGCCGTCACCCTGTGATCGAGGAGCATTAGCGAGGGAGGGAGAGAACTGTAAATGAACAATACAGTTCTCTCCTCTGTCAGCTCCTGCACACTGCAATGCATGGCTTTGCATAGCAGAGCCATGCATAGCAGTGTGCTTACAGTGAAGCACACACACACAGCCCACAGTAAAACAGCACACAGTTTACATTTGATTGCCCCAAATGTTAACCCCTTCCTGCCCAGTGCCATTGGTACAGTGTCAGTGCTTTTTATTAGCACTGATCACTGTATTGGTGACACTGGGGATGTCAGTGACATCAAGTCAGTTCCCCCCAGTGTCAGAATGCCTGCTGCAGTCCGGTGGTCCTGCTATAAGTCTGTGATCACCGCCATTACTAGTAAAAATAAAAAATAAATCCCAGTATATATCCCGCCATTTGTAAGCGATATAACTTTCATGTAAACCAATTAATTTACACATATTGGGATTTTTTTTAGCAAAGACAAATTTAGAACAAAATTTATTTATTTATTTTTTTTTTTTCATGGACATGTTTAATAGCAAAAAGTAAAAAATAAAAAGGACATAAATGTCATATAGGTGCAGAGTTGCATGACTGCATAATTGTCAGTTAAAGTAACGCAGTGCCATAACGCTAAAAATGGCCTGGTCAGAAAGGGGGTAAATCCTCTGGAGGGGAAGTGGTTAATCCCCTTTAGAGCAGAGCTCGGACAGGGTGATAGAGAAACATCACAAGAAGCCAATCTTTTATGCTGTATGACCAGAGCACCCCTACCCAAGAAAAGGAGGTTACTAAAAGATCCACGCGGAGTAATATGGGTTCAAAAATTACAGACAATATTTTATTTGATCACATAGATCATAGGGAGGTTAAACATAAGCACGGTGAACATTTCAAACAAATAAAATCATTTTAAAAGCACTTGGCGTCCTCATTTCTGGGTCATTTTGGCAAATAGAGTACCATATAAGGCAATGTGGAGTAATGGTGTGGTTTTGATCCTAGGTTTCCATAGATTTCCAACTTGTATTAGAGTAAACCATGTATTCATCAGGTATGTTCTTGATATAAGTCAGGGCATGTAGAGTAACCTCCTGGTATGTGGAAACTGGAACATAAAGATAAATAAATAAATATATGTGATAATATAGGAGCTAAAACAAAATCGTGCCTTCCTAGCAAGGAGCTGTGACACCGCCGTTCCTTCCCACCTCGTGGGCGCCACATGCCGGCGTCTTCATAGGGTGCGGCGCCCATGAGGTGGGAAGGAACGGCGGTGTCACAGCTCCTTGCTAGGAAGGCACGAGGCCCTCGGAAAACTACCATAAGGCTACTATTACAGCGGTTCGCAAACGGCAATCCTCTATGGGAATATATCTTCCACCGGTGGCAAGTTACTTTAGCCTACTGCTGTTTAGATTCATAGAGCATATATGGAGTTAAGAGGGAATGTTATATGTGCCTGATTTACCCTGCTTTTTTTTTGGGGAATTTTTTTAGAAATCCTCTTTAGAGGAGAATATATATACATATACGCTATCCCATATAGGCATTGTATGCTGTGACAAAGCCATATCCTATAAGAACCGCTTCATTTTTCTCAGATTGAGTAATTTTTGGAAACCCTTCACTGGGTATATAGACTCAGGTATTCACTGCCTGCTATATACATAATATATGTTCTTGGGATTTATCTATTGAGACCACCTGGCTTCCCACCCCCATATGCATCTTTGAACAAGCATCAAGGACCTGATCCCATTTAAAGTCGACAGGAGTCTTCTTGATCTCTATTGATGGTAATATACCCATATTTTGTTTTTGTTTTCAGGGTTTTTACTTGATGCTCGTGATCTATACTATAATTTTTATATATATCCCCAGAATCATTTGGTACTGTGGACTTTGTTTCACTTGGGGTGGTTACCCAGGAAGTCTCCACACTTAAGAAGTCGGTATGACAGTCTAACTACTGAGAAGGTAATGAAAGTGTCCACTGACTACTGTATAGGGTGGCTTGGTGTGGTTTAGGTGCGATTTAGCGATTATTTATCTTTATGTTCCAGTTTCCACATACCAGGAGGTTACTCTACACACCCTGACTTATATCAAGAACATACCTGATGAATACATGGTTTACTCTAATACAAGTTGGAAATCTATGGAAACCTAGGATCAAAACCACACCATTACTCCACATTGCCTTATATGGTACTCTATTTGCCAAAATGACCCAGAAATGAGGACGCCAAGTACTTTTAAAATGATTTTATTTGTTTGAAATGTTCACCGTGCTTATGTTTAACCTCCCTATGATCTATGTGATCAAATAAAATATTGTCTGTAATTTTTGAACCCATATTACTCCGCGTGGATCTTTTAGTAACCTCCTTTTCTTGGGTAGGGGTGCTCTGGTCACACTACCATATTGTTTAGTATGCATTTCCTGGGTTTATGGATCCACACTTACATGTTAAGTGAGTCGGAGATAAGATTATGACACTACTATTTGTGTCATTATAGGTGGCTTTTTTTCGTTCTATTTTTGTGAATCTTTTATGCTGCACTGTTCATGTGTTAACAAGAATTATGCTAATATTATTAGAGAGAAGAGTCACATAGGTAGGTTGAAAAAAATACACAAGCCCACCTTGTTTAACCAATAGAAGATAAACAAATGAATAAATAAATAAATAGACAACCTCCACATACACAGACCTATGGCCAGCTTAATCCACAGCCTCACAATTAACAGTAGTATTGTCAGCCTGTTGTACACACTCCTTCAGTTGTTTTTTGGGCTGCCTATCTGATAGCCCTTATAGGCAGCTCAGCAGCCAATTTAAGCAGTGTATGTGGCAGCCTGACAATGCCGATGTTAATTGGGAGGCAGAGGCCTATCGTTGTCAGCCTGCAACAGGAAGTGCTGTTACTGGCAGAAGCTCTAAGAAACTTTGCAAAAGGTTCACAAAAAACACATATGCTTAAGAAAACTGTATACATAGAGATATGATTAGAGATGAGCGAATCGAAGTATCCGAAGTGGAATTCGAGTCGAATATCGGAAAAATTTCGATTCGTGCCGAATCCGAAAAACAGCCTAATTCGGACGCGCGAATCGAAATTTTTCCGAAAATGGCGGCTGACATGTGCGGCGACGGAGCGGGGATGTCGGGGAAGGCGCGCAGACAAGGCGCGCTGCCCCATAATGCATTCCTCAACGACATGTGATCGCATCAGCCAATCAGCAGCCAGCCAGCCAGCACTGTGTAATGGTCGAGGTATATATAGCGGCCATTTTGGAAATCTTCATTTGCCTGCAGTCATTGAACAGAGGCAGACCGCTCTGTACTAGGGACAGGGACAGAGTTAGGGCCACAGAAACGAGAATTGGGGACAGAGAGAAGTTACTTAGGGACAGAGAACCATTACTCAGGGACACAGACTTGTTAATGAGGGCCACAGAATCGTTATTTAGGGACAAAGAAACGCTAGTTAGGGCTACAGAATTCATACTCAGGGACAGACAGAATTTTCACTCAGTGCCAGAGAATTGTTACTTAGGGCCACAGAAACGTTATTAGGGCCACAGAATTTTTACTCAGGGACAGACAGAATTGTTACTGAGTGCCAGAGAATTGTTACTCAGGGACAGACAGAATTGTTACTGAGTGCCAGAGAATTCTTACTCAGGGCCACAGAATTCATTCTCAGGGACAGACAGAATTGTTACTCAGGGACAGACAGAATTGTTACTGAGTGCCAGAGAATTGTTACTCAGGGACAGACAGAATTGTTACTGAGTGCCAGAGAATTGTTACTCAGGGACAGACAGAATTGTTACTGAGTGCCAGAGAATTGTTACTCAGGGACAGACAGAATTGTTACTGAGTGCCAGAGAATTGTTACTCGCACAGACACAAAATTGTTACTTGCACAGACACAGAATTGTTACTCGCACAGACAGAATTGTTACTCAGGGCCACAGAATTCATACTCAGGGACAGACAGAATTGTTACTGAGTGCCAGAGAATTGTTACTCAGGGACAGACAGAATTGTTACTGAGTGCCAGAGAATTGTTACTCAGGGACAGACAGAATTGTTACTGAGTGCCAGAGAATTGTTACTCAGGGACAGACAGAATTGTTACTGAGTGCCAGAGAATTGTTACTCGCACAGACACAAAATTGTTACTTGCACAGACACAGAATTGTTACTCGCACAGACACAGAATTGTTACTCAGGGCCACAGAATTCATACTCAGGGACAGACAGAATTGTTACTGAGTGCCAGAGAATTGTTACTCAGGGACAGACAGAATTGTTACTGAGTGCCAGAGAATTGTTACTCAGGGACAGACAGAATTGTTACTGAGTGCCAGAGAATTGTTACTCGCACAGACACAAAATTGTTACTTGCACAGACACAGAATTGTTACTCGCACAGACACAGAATTGTTACTCAGGGCCACAGAATTCATACTCAGGGACAGACAGAATTGTTACTGAGTGCCAGAGAATTGTTACTCAGGGACAGACAGAATTGTTACTGAGTGCCAGAGAATTGTTACTCAGGGACAGACAGAATTGTTACTGAGTGCCAGAGAATTGTTACTCGCACAGACACAAAATTGTTACTTGCACAGACACAGAATTGTTACTCGCACAGACACAGAATTGTTACTGAGTGCCAGAGAATTGTTACTCAGGGACAGACAGAATTGTTACTGAGTGCCAGAGAATTGTTACTCAGGGACAGACAGAATTGTTACTGAGTGCCAGAGAATTGTTACTCAGGGACAGACAGAATTGTTACTGAGTGCCAGAGAATTGTTACTCGCACAGACACAAAATTGTTACTTGCACAGACACAGAATTGTTACTCGCACAGACACAGAATTGTTACTCAGGGCCACAGAATTCATACTCAGGGACAGACAGAATTGTTACTGAGTGCCAGAGAATTGTTACTCAGGGACAGACAGAATTGTTACTGAGTGCCAGAGAATTGTTACTCAGGGACAGACAGAATTGTTACTGAGTGCCAGAGAATTGTTACTCGCACAGACACAAAATTGTTACTTGCACAGACACAGAATTGTTACTCGCACAGACACAGAATTGTTACTCAGGGCCACAGAATTCATACTCAGGGACAGACAGAATTGTTACTGAGTGCCAGAGAATTGTTACTTAGGGACAGACAGAATTGTTACTGAGTGCCAGAGAATTGTTACTCAGGGACAGACAGAATTGTTACTGAGTGCCAGAGAATTGTTACTCAGGGACAGACAGAATTGTTACTGAGTGCCAGAGAATTGTTACTCGCACAGACACAAAATTGTTACTCGCACAGACACAGAATTGTTACTCGCACAGACACAGAATTGTTACTCAGGGCCACAGAATTCATACTCAGGGACAGACAGAATTGTTACTGAGTGCCAGAGAATTGTTACTCAGGGACAGACAGAATTGTTACTGAGTGCCAGAGAATTGTTACTCAGGGACAGACAGAATTGTTACTGAGTGCCAGAGAATTGTTACTCGCACAGACACAAAATTGTTACTTGCACAGACACAGAATTGTTACTCGCACAGACACAGAATTGTTACTCAGGGCCACAGAATTCATACTCAGGGACAGACAGAATTGTTACTGAGTGCCAGAGAATTGTTACTTAGGGACAGACAGAATTGTTACTGAGTGCCAGAGAATTGTTACTCAGGGACAGACAGAATTGTTACTGAGTGCCAGAGAATTGTTACTCGCACAGACACAAAATTGTTACTTGCACAGACACAGAATTGTTACTCGCACAGACACAGAATTGTTACTCAGGGCCACAGAATTCATACTCAGGGACAGACAGAATTGTTACTGAGTGCCAGAGAATTGTTACTCAGGGACAGACAGAATTGTTACTGAGTGCCAGAGAATTGTTACTCAGGGACAGACAGAATTGTTACTGAGTGCCAGAGAATTGTTACTCGCACAGACACAAAATTGTTACTTGCACAGACACAGAATTGTTACTCGCACAGACACAGAATTGTTACTCAGGGCCACAGAATTCATACTCAGGGACAGACAGAATTGTTACTGAGTGCCAGAGAATTGTTACTCAGGGACAGACAGAATTGTTACTGAGTGCCAGAGAATTGTTACTCAGGGACAGACAGAATTGTTACTGAGTGCCAGAGAATTGTTACTCGCACAGACACAAAATTGTTACTTGCACAGACACAGAATTGTTACTCGCACAGACACAGAATTGTTACTGAGTGCCAGAGAATTGTTACTCAGGGACAGACAGAATTGTTACTGAGTGCCAGAGAATTGTTACTCAGGGACAGACAGAATTGTTACTGAGTGCCAGAGAATTGTTACTCAGGGACAGACAGAATTGTTACTGAGTGCCAGAGAATTGTTACTCGCACAGACACAAAATTGTTACTTGCACAGACACAGAATTGTTACTCGCACAGACACAGAATTGTTACTCAGGGCCACAGAATTCATACTCAGGGACAGACAGAATTGTTACTGAGTGCCAGAGAATTGTTACTCAGGGACAGACAGAATTGTTACTGAGTGCCAGAGAATTGTTACTCGCACAGACACAAAATTGTTACTTGCACAGACACAGAATTGTTACTCGCACAGACACAGAATTGTTACTCAGGGCCACAGAATTCATACTCAGGGACAGACAGAATTGTTACTGAGTGCCAGAAAATTGTTACTCAGGGACAGACAGAATTGTTACTGAGTGCCAGAGAATTGTTACTCAGGGACAGACAGAATTGTTACTGAGTGCCAGAGAATTGTTACTCGCACAGACACAAAATTGTTACTTGCACAGACACAGAATTGTTACTCGCACAGACACAGAATTGTTACTCGCACAGACACAGAATTGTTACTCAGGGCCACAGAATTCATACTCAGGGACAGACAGAATTGTTACTGAGTGCCAGAGAATTGTTACTCAGGGACACCTAATCGTTGAATTAAATAGTATGTCAGACAACATGCAGAGGAGTGGCAGAGGAGGCAATGTTTTAGGAGCGAGCAGACGTGGCAGCAGAGGAAGGGGTCGAGGCAGCAGTATTCGCAGCCAGAGGCCAGTGCTCCCGGTGTCATCCAGCGGTCGTGTCTCCACCGACAACCCTGCCGTCATTGATTGGTTGGCTCGGTCGTCTTCCTCTTCCCAGGTCACCTCTGACACCTACAGCCAACGGTCGGTGGGTACGTCAGACACAACCGTTAGTTGGCATGGCCCGGGACCAAGCCCACTGAAATCACGTGTCCTCTACCTGCCCCTGTCCTTTGCTGTTCCCTCACCAAGCGAAGTATCGCATGCTGTGGGCTCAGCCCCACTGTACAGTGAGGAAGAGCTAACAGAGGGCGGTCAGGAACGGGGGGAGACATCGGCCTTTTCAGCAGCCAAGCGAACAAGTACTGGCGAGGAGAGTGGCTCGGTAGCCGGTCTAGAGACAGGTCTGTCTCCTGACCCAGACGCAGCCGAGGGGGCTAGTAGTGAGGCGGAGACCCTACTTGATGATGAGGAGGTTGATCGCACTTGGCAGCCTCGTCGTCATCAGGCAATTTCTTCCGCATCATCAGGAGAAGAGGGTGGCAGCTTGGCAGCGAGCAAAACAGTCGGTGGGTTGCCCAGGAGACAGCAGCAGGGTCGCATCAGTGTCAGTGGAGCCAAACGTCCACGGAGTAGAGCACCAGCTCCACTGCAGCCTACCACCACGGCCAGTAGTGGTGCCGGTGCGCACGGAGGAAGTAGCAGTCAGCCAGTGAAGAGTAGCGGGGGCAAAGTTTCCTACTCGGTGGTGTGGCAATTTTTCCTCAAGCCGCCCGAGGAAGTAAACGTAGCCGTATGTCGACTATGTGGCCAGAAATGCAAGCGTGGCCAGGGGGCCCATGTTGGGACTACAGCGTTGCGTCAGCATATGCAGCGTCACCATTCGGTGGCCTGGGAAAACCGTGATAAACATACGGCGGTTCTGCCTGCCCCAGCCCCCGCTCCATCACCCGCTCCGTTACTTGCTCCGTCACCCGACGTCGTCAATCGCCCTCTATCAGCCAGTCAAGGCTCCAACACCTCTGCTGAGGGGAGTTGTCGCTCGTTGGCATCTTCCGCTCGTTCAGATGCTCCTTCTCCTGCTACTCCTCTTCTCGGATTCCGTCAACAGTCTTTCTTGGAATCCGTATCCAAGAGACAACAGTTTGCGAGCACGCACCCGACGGTGCAAAAGCTGAACGTCCTCCTGTCCAAGTTGCTGGTGCTGCAGTCCCTCCCTTTCCAACTGGTGGACTCAGCACCTTTCCGAGAAATGATGGCTTGTGCCGCGCCGCGGTGGAGAGTGCCAAGCCGTCATTTCTTTGCCCAAAAGGCAGTGCCAGCCCTGCATTCACATGTAGAAGAGATGGTGGGCCAGTCTTTGAGCATGTCGGTCTCTGCCAAAGTGCACGGCAGCGCCGACGTGTGGAGCTGTAACTACGGTCAGGGACAGTACATGTCATTTACGGCCCACTGGGTGAACGTGGTGCCGGCACAGCCGCACCAGCAACTTGGACAGGTCACGACGCTTTTGCCTCCACGTTTGCACGTCCTTGGTCCAGCAAGCATGTCCGCCTCTACCACCTCTTTTTCCGCCGTGTCCTCAGCCGCCACCCCCGTGCCAAGTCCCATTACCCGACCGGCATATCACATGTGCAGGGCGCAACGGTGTCACGCTGTGCTGCACCTGGTATGCCTTGGCGAACGTAGTCACACAGGGGAGGAACTGCTGAGTGTAATGAACAGAGAAATCGACAGATGGCTGTCTCCGCGCAAACTAAAAATCGGAACCATGTTGACTGACAACGGAAAAAACATGGTGTCTGCTCTGCGTCAAGGAAGGTTGTGCCATGCGCCATGCATGGCTCACGTGTTCAATCTGGTTGTCAAGCGGTTCCTAAAATCCACCATCCCACTGCAAGACATCCTTAAAATGTCACGTAAACTGTGCATGCATTTCAGCCATTCCTACACCGCAAAGAACACCCTCATTGAGCTGCAGCGGCAGAACGGAATTCCACAGCATCGCCTGATCTGCGACGTTGCAACAAGGTGGAATTCAACCCTACACATGTTAGACCGCCTTTACGAGCAGCGAAAGGCCATCACCGATTTCCTGATGTTACAAGCGGATAAAGGTACTCCCCTGTGTAACTTAGATGTCAGCCATTGGCAGCTCATGCGTGACACCTGCCGCTTGCTCAGGCCCTTTGAGGAGGCCACGCTATTCGTGAGTCGGCAGGACTATGGGATGAACGACGTCATTCCTCTGTTGCACGTCCTGGAACAAATGCTGTTAACAATGGCTGGTCAGGGTGCGGTAGACGTGGCGCACAGATCTCAACGCCACATGACCCCTGTGGGGGCAGGACAGGAAGAAGAGGAGGAGGTAGAGGAGGACATTTGTGCTCAGGAATTATTGAGTGAAATGGGTGGTTTTTCCACTCAGCGGACAGGAGTGGAGGAGCAGGAGCATCTGGTAGAGGAGGAGGAGGAGGAGACAGAGGACCCAGACGCACCGTGGCAGTATGCTGTGGAGATGGAGGCAGGGAGTCCCTCGCATTCCTTGGCACAAATGGCCCATAGCATGCTCGGTTGCTTGCGTAGCGACAGCCGAATAATAACCATCAGACAGAGGGATGACTTTTGGCTGTCCACCTTGTTGGACCCTCGCTACCGGTCCAAAATGGTGGCCTTTTTCACACCTGCTGAGAGGGAGGCCAAAATTACGTACTATAAAAACCACCTATGTAGTCAGTTGGTCTCTGCCTTTGTGCGCCAACGTCCATCCTCAGACACTGTGGGCCCTGTGCGCTCGCGTTCCGCTGGCATGGCAGCAGGGGAGGGGTGGGGTGGTAGGAGCAGTGGCAGCTCCACCAGCAGTGGCTGCCTCAGTCTGCAGTCGATGATGAGTAGCTTTCTTCACCAGCGCAGTGAGGAAACTACTAACCAGCCGCAGCAGCAGCAGCAGCATCAGGTGGACCTGGAGCAGGAGCTCAAACAACAGGCTTGGGCCTACTTGGACAGCACCCTGCCAACCGAGGTAGACAATCCCCTTGACTACTGGGCAACGAAACTTGACCTTTGGCCCCAACTAGCTGAATTTGCCCTTGAAAGGCTGTCATGCCCGGCCAGTAGCGTGGCATCGGAGCGCGTGTTTAGTGCGGCAGGAGGTATTGTAACTCCGCGGAGGACACGACTGTCCACCCAAAGTGTGGAGAGACTCACGTTTGTGAAAATGAATCAGGCGTGGATTAGTCTGGATTTCAAACCACCAGTTCCTGACACAACTGACTAAATCCGCCATGAATCATGCCTCAAACATGTGCCACTTTCAGGTCTCCTCACACTGCTGGTGTGTTTAATTTTTTGACATAGGGTGCTGGCAGATTACGGGCCTCCTATAGCTGCTGCCAGGCCCCTAATCTGCCATAGGCCCCTATATACCGCCTCCTCATGCTGCTGCTAGGTCCAGAGTCTCTCATGGGTCCCTGTACGGCCTCCCATTGCTGCTGTCTCCATCGCCACACTCTGCTGCCATGTGCCACTTTCAGGTCTCTTCACACTGCTGGTGTGTTTAATTTTTTGACATAGGGTGCAGGCAGATTACGGGCCTCACATAGCTGCTGCCAGGCCCCTAATCTGCCATGGGCCCCTATATACCGCCTCCTCATGCTGCTGCCAAGTCTAGAGTCTCTCATGGGTCCCTGTACGGCCTCCCATTGCTGCTGTCTCCATCGCCACACTCTGCTGCCATGTGCCACTTTCAGGTCTCTTCACACTGCTGGTGTGTTTAATTTTTTGACATAGGGTGCTGCAAGATAACGGGCCTCACATAGCTGCTGCCAGGCCCCTAATCTGCCATGGGCCCCTATATACCGCCTCCTCATGCTGCTGCCAAGTCCAGAGTCTCTCATGGGTCCCTGTACGGCCTCCCATTGCTGCTGTCTCCATCGCCACACTCTGCTGCCATGTGCCACTTTCAGGTCTCTTCACACTGCTGGTGTGTTAAATTTTTTGACATAGGGTGCAGGCAGATTACGGGCCTCACATAGCTGCTGCCAGGCCCCTAATCTGCCATGGGCCCCTATATACCGCCTCCTCATGCTGCTGCCAAGTCTAGAGTCTCTCATGGGTCCCTGTACGGCCTCCCATTGCTGCTGTCTCCATCGCCACACTCTGCTGCCATGTGCCACTTTCAGGTCTCTTCACACTGCTGGTGTGTTTAATTTTTTGACATAGGGTGCAGGCAGATTACGGGCCTCACATAGCTGCTGCCAGGCCCCTAATCTGCCATGGGCCCCTATATACCGCCTCCTCATGCTGCTGCCAAGTCTAGAGTCTCTCATGGGTCCCTGTACGGCCTCCCATTGCTGCTGTCTCCATCGCCACACTCTGCTGCCATGTGCCACTTTCAGGTCTCTTCACACTGCTGGTGTGTTTAATTTTTTGACATAGGGTGCTGCAAGATAACGGGCCTCACATAGCTGCTGCCAGGCCCCTAATCTGCCATGGGCCCCTATATACCACCTCCTCATGCTGCTGCCAAGTCCAGAGTCTCTCATGGGTCCCTGTACGGCCTCCCATTGCTGCTGTCTCCATCGCCACACTCTGCTGCCATGTGCCACTTTCAGGTCTCTTCACACTGCTGGTGTGTTAAATTTTTTGACATAGGGTGCAGGCAGATTACGGGCCTCACATAGCTGCTGCCAGGCCCCTAATCTGCCATGGGCCCCTATATACCGCCTCCTCATGCTGCTGCCAAGTCCAGAGTCTCTCATGGGTCCCTGTACGGCCTCCCATTGCTGCTGTCTCCATCGCCACACTCTGCTGCCATGTGCCACTTTCAGGTCTCTTCACACTGCTGGTGTGTTTAATTTTTTGACATAGGGTGCTGCAAGATAACGGGCCTCACATAGCTGCTGCCAGGCCCCTAATCTGCCATGGGCCCCTATATACCGCCTCCTCATGCTGCTGCCAAGTCCAGAGTCTCTCATGGGTCCCTGTACGGCCTCCCATTGCTGCTGTCTCCATCGCCACACTCTGCTGCCATGTGCCACTTTCAGGTCTCTTCACACTGCTGGTGTGTTAAATTTTTTGACATAGGGTGCAGGCAGATTACGGGCCTCACATAGCTGCTGCCAGGCCCCTAATCTGCCATGGGCCCCTATATACCGCCTCCTCATGCTGCTGCCAAGTCTAGAGTCTCTCATGGGTCCCTGTACGGCCTCCCATTGCTGCTGTCTCCATCGCCACACTCTGCTGCCATGTGCCACTTTCAGGTCTCTTCACACTGCTGGTGTGTTTAATTTTTTGACATAGGGTGCTGCAAGATAACGGGCCTCACATAGCTGCTGCCAGGCCCCTAATCTGCCATGGGCCCCTATATACCGCCTCCTCATGCTGCTGCCAAGTCCAGAGTCTCTCATGGGTCCCTGTACGGCCTCCCATTGCTGCTGTCTCCATCGCCACACTCTGCTGCCATGTGCCACTTTCAGGTCTCTTCACACTGCTGGTGTGTTAAATTTTTTGACATAGGGTGCAGGCAGATTACGGGCCTCACATAGCTGCTGCCAGGCCCCTAATCTGCCATGGGCCCCTATATACCGCCTCCTCATGCTGCTGCCAAGTCCAGAGTCTCTCATGGGTCCCTGTACGGCCTCCCATTGCTGCTGTCTCCATCGCCACACTCTGCTGCCATGTGCCACTTTCAGGTCTCTTCACACTGCTGGTGTGTTTAATTTTTTGACATAGGGTGCTGCAAGATAACGGGCCTCACATAGCTGCTGCCAGGCCCCTAATCTGCCATGGGCCCCTATATACCGCCTCCTCATGCTGCTGCCAAGTCCAGAGTCTCTCATGGGTCCCTGTACGGCCTCCCATTGCTGCTGTCTCCATCGCCACACTCTGCTGCCATGTGCCACTTTCAGGTCTCTTCACACTGCTGGTGTGTTAAATTTTTTGACATAGGGTGCAGGCAGATTACGGGCCTCACATAGCTGCTGCCAGGCCCCTAATCTGCCATGG
The DNA here is from genome assembly GCF_062004578.1 of Staurois parvus. Taxonomy (NCBI): domain Eukaryota; kingdom Metazoa; phylum Chordata; class Amphibia; order Anura; family Ranidae; genus Staurois; species Staurois parvus. The sequence continues at coordinate 947,927 of NW_028317874.1, forward strand.
GCCCCTATATACCGCCTCCTCATGCTGCTGCCAAGTCCAGAGTCTCTCATGGGTCCCTGTACGGCCTCCCATTGCTGCTGTCTCCATCGCCACACTCTGCTGCCATGTGCCACTTTCAGGTCTCTTCACACTGCTGGTGTGTTTAATTTTTTGACATAGGGTGCAGGCAGATTACGGGCCTCACATAGCTGCTGCCAGGCCCCTAATCTGCCATGGGCCCCTATATACCGCCTCCTCATGCTGCTGCCAAGTCTAGAGTCTCTCATGGGTCCCTGTACGGCCTCCCATTGCTGCTGTCTCCATCGCCACACTCTGCTGCCATGTGCCACTTTCAGGTCTCTTCACACTGCTGGTGTGTTAAATTTTTTGACATAGGGTGCAGGCAGATTACGGGCCTCACATAGCTGCTGCCAGGCCCCTAATCTGCCATGGGCCCCTATAAACCGCCTCCTCATGCTGCTGCCAAGTCTAGAGTCTCTCATGGGTCCCTGTACGGCCTCCCATTGCTGCTGTCTCCATCGCCACACTCTGCTGCCATGTGCCACTTTCAGGTCTCTTCACACTGCTGGTGTGTTAAATTTTTTGACATAGGGTGCAGGCAGATTACGGGCCTCACATAGCTGCTGCCAGGCCCCTAATCTGCCATGGGCCCCTATATACCACCTCCTCATGCTGCTGCCAAGTCTAGAGTCTGTCATGGGTCCCTGTACGGCCTCCCATTGCTGCTGTCTCCATCGCCACACTCTGCCATGTGCCACTTTCAGGTCTCTTCACACTGCTGGTGTGTTTAATTTTTTGACATAGGGTGCAGGCAGATTACGGGCCTCACATAGCTGCTGCCAGGCCCCTAATCTGCCATGGGCCCCTATATACCGCCTCCTCATGCTGCTGCCAAGTCCAGAGTCTCTCATGGGTCCCTGTACGGCCTCCCATTGCTGCTGTCTCCATCGCCACACTCTGCTGCCATGTGCCACTTTCAGGTCTCTTCACACTGCTGGTGTGTTTAATTTTTTGACATAGGGTGCTGCAAGATAACGGGCCTCACATAGCTGCTGCCAGGCCCCTAATCTGCCATGGGCCCCTATATACCGCCTCCTCATGCTGCTGCCAAGTCCAGAGTCTCTCATGGGTCCCTGTACGGCCTCCCATTGCTGCTGTCTCCATCGCCACACTCTGCTGCCATGTGCCACTTTCAGGTCTCTTCACACTGCTGGTGTGTTAAATTTTTTGACATAGGGTGCAGGCAGATTACGGGCCTCACATAGCTGCTGCCAGGCCCCTAATCTGCCATGGGCCCCTATATACCGCCTCCTCATGCTGCTGCCAAGTCTAGAGTCTCTCATGGGTCCCTGTACGGCCTCCCATTGCTGCTGTCTCCATCGCCACACTCTGCTGCCATGTGCCACTTTCAGGTCTCTTCACACTGCTGGTGTGTTTAATTTTTTGACATAGGGTGCTGCAAGATAACGGGCCTCACATAGCTGCTGCCAGGCCCCTAATCTGCCATGGGCCCCTATATACCGCCTCCTCATGCTGCTGCCAAGTCCAGAGTCTCTCATGGGTCCCTGTACGGCCTCCCATTGCTGCTGTCTCCATCGCCACACTCTGCTGCCATGTGCCACTTTCAGGTCTCTTCACACTGCTGGTGTGTTAAATTTTTTGACATAGGGTGCAGGCAGATTACGGGCCTCACATAGCTGCTGCCAGGCCCCTAATCTGCCATGGGCCCCTATATACCGCCTCCTCATGCTGCTGCCAAGTCCAGAGTCTCTCATGGGTCCCTGTACGGCCTCCCATTGCTGCTGTCTCCATCGCCACACTCTGCTGCCATGTGCCACTTTCAGGTCTCTTCACACTGCTGGTGTGTTTAATTTTTTGACATAGGGTGCTGCAAGATAACGGGCCTCACATAGCTGCTGCCAGGCCCCTAATCTGCCATGGGCCCCTATATACCGCCTCCTCATGCTGCTGCCAAGTCCAGAGTCTCTCATGGGTCCCTGTACGGCCTCCCATTGCTGCTGTCTCCATCGCCACACTCTGCTGCCATGTGCCACTTTCAGGTCTCTTCACACTGCTGGTGTGTTAAATTTTTTGACATAGGGTGCAGGCAGATTACGGGCCTCACATAGCTGCTGCCAGGCCCCTAATCTGCCATGGGCCCCTATATACCGCCTCCTCATGCTGCTGCCAAGTCCAGAGTCTCTCATGGGTCCCTGTACGGCCTCCCATTGCTGCTGTCTCCATCGCCACACTCTGCTGCCATGTGCCACTTTCAGGTCTCTTCACACTGCTGGTGTGTTTAATTTTTTGACATAGGGTGCAGGCAGATTACGGGCCTCACATAGCTGCTGCCAGGCCCCTAATCTGCCATGGGCCCCTATATACCGCCTCCTCATGCTGCTGCCAAGTCTAGAGTCTCTCATGGGTCCCTGTACGGCCTCCCATTGCTGCTGTCTCCATCGCCACACTCTGCTGCCATGTGCCACTTTCAGGTCTCTTCACACTGCTGGTGTGTTAAATTTTTTGACATAGGGTGCAGGCAGATTACGGGCCTCACATAGCTGCTGCCAGGCCCCTAATCTGCCATGGGCCCCTATAAACCGCCTCCTCATGCTGCTGCCAAGTCTAGAGTCTCTCATGGGTCCCTGTACGGCCTCCCATTGCTGCTGTCTCCATCGCCACACTCTGCTGCCATGTGCCACTTTCAGGTCTCTTCACACTGCTGGTGTGTTAAATTTTTTGACATAGGGTGCAGGCAGATTACGGGCCTCACATAGCTGCTGCCAGGCCCCTAATCTGCCATGGGCCCCTATATACCGCCTCCTCATGCTGCTGCCAAGTCTAGAGTCTGTCATGGGTCCCTGTACGGCCTCCCATTGCTGCTGTCTCCATCGCCACACTCTGCCATGTGCCACTTTCAGGTCTCTTCACACTGCTGGTGTGTTTAATTTTTTGACATAGGGTGCAGGCAGATTACGGGCCTCACATAGCTGCTGCCAGGCCCCTAATCTGCCATGGGCCCCTATATACCGCCTCCTCATGCTGCTGCCAAGTCCAGAGTCTCTCATGGGTCCCTGTACGGCCTCCCATTGCTGCTGTCTCCATCGCCACACTCTGCTGCCATGTGCCACTTTCAGGTCTCTTCACACTGCTGGTGTGTTAAATTTTTTGACATAGGGTGCAGGCAGATTACGGGCCTCACATAGCTGCTGCCAGGCCCCTAATCTGCCATGGGCCCCTATATACCGCCTCCTCATGCTGCTGCCAAGTCCAGAGTCTCTCATGGGTCCCTGTACGGCCTCCCATTGCTGCTGTCTCCATCGCCACACTCTGCTGCCATGTGCCACTTTCAGGTCTCTTCACACTGCTGGTGTGTTTAATTTTTTGACATAGGGTGCAGGCAGATTACGGGCCTCACATAGCTGCTGCCAGGCCCCTAATCTGCCATGGGCCCCTATATACCGCCTCCTCATGCTGCTGCCAAGTCTAGAGTCTCTCATGGGTCCCTGTACGGCCTCCCATTGCTGCTGTCTCCATCGCCACACTCTGCTGCCATGTGCCACTTTCAGGTCTCTTCACACTGCTGGTGTGTTTAATTTTTTGACATAGGGTGCAGGCAGATTACGGGCCTCACATAGCTGCTGCCAGGCCCCTAATCTGCCATGGGCCCCTATATACCGCCTCCTCATGCTGCTGCCAAGTCTAGAGTCTCTCATGGGTCCCTGTACGGCCTCCCATTGCTGCTGTCTCCATCGCCACACTCTGCTGCCATGTGCCACTTTCAGGTCTCTTCACACTGCTGGTGTGTTTAATTTTTTGACATAGGGTGCTGCAAGATAACGGGCCTCACATAGCTGCTGCCAGGCCCCTAATCTGCCATGGGCCCCTATATACCGCCTCCTCATGCTGCTGCCAAGTCCAGAGTCTCTCATGGGTCCCTGTACGGCCTCCCATTGCTGCTGTCTCCATCGCCACACTCTGCTGCCATGTGCCACTTTCAGGTCTCTTCACACTGCTGGTGTGTTAAATTTTTTGACATAGGGTGCAGGCAGATTACGGGCCTCACATAGCTGCTGCCAGGCCCCTAATCTGCCATGGGCCCCTATATACCGCCTCCTCATGCTGCTGCCAAGTCCAGAGTCTCTCATGGGTCCCTGTACGGCCTCCCATTGCTGCTGTCTCCATCGCCACACTCTGCTGCCATGTGCCACTTTCAGGTCTCTTCACACTGCTGGTGTGTTTAATTTTTTGACATAGGGTGCAGGCAGATTACGGGCCTCACATAGCTGCTGCCAGGCCCCTAATCTGCCATGGGCCCCTATATACCGCCTCCTCATGCTGCTGCCAAGTCTAGAGTCTCTCATGGGTCCCTGTACGGCCTCCCATTGCTGCTGTCTCCATCGCCACACTCTGCTGCCATGTGCCACTTTCAGGTCTCTTCACACTGCTGGTGTGTTAAATTTTTTGACATAGGGTGCAGGCAGATTACGGGCCTCACATAGCTGCTGCCAGGCCCCTAATCTGCCATGGGCCCCTATAAACCGCCTCCTCATGCTGCTGCCAAGTCTAGAGTCTCTCATGGGTCCCTGTACGGCCTCCCATTGCTGCTGTCTCCATCGCCACACTCTGCTGCCATGTGCCACTTTCAGGTCTCTTCACACTGCTGGTGTGTTAAATTTTTTGACATAGGGTGCAGGCAGATTACGGGCCTCACATAGCTGCTGCCAGGCCCCTAATCTGCCATGGGCCCCTATATACCGCCTCCTCATGCTGCTGCCAAGTCTAGAGTCTGTCATGGGTCCCTGTACGGCCTCCCATTGCTGCTGTCTCCATCGCCACACTCTGCCATGTGCCACTTTCAGGTCTCTTCACACTGCTGGTGTGTTTAATTTTTTGACATAGGGTGCAGGCAGATTACGGGCCTCACATAGCTGCTGCCAGGCCCCTAATCTGCCATGGGCCCCTATATACCGCCTCCTCATGCTGCTGCCAAGTCCAGAGTCTCTCATGGGTCCCTGTACGGCCTCCCATTGCTGCTGTCTCCATCGCCACACTCTGCTGCCATGTGCCACTTTCAGGTCTCTTCACACTGCTGGTGTGTTAAATTTTTTGACATAGGGTGCTGGCAGATTACGGGCCTCCCATTGCTGCTGCCAGACATGTAATCTGCCATGGGCCCCCGTACCGACTCCTCATGCTGTGACGTTGCAACAAGGTGTAATTCAACCCTACATATGTTAGACCGCCTTTACGAACAGCTAAAGGCCATCACAGATTTCCTGATGTTAAAAGCGGATAAAGGTACTCCCTGTGTAACTTAGATGTCAGCCATTGTCAGCTCATGTGTGACACCTGCGCTTGCTCAGGCCCTTTGAGGAGGCCACGCTATTCGTGAGTCGGCAGGACTATGGGATGAATGAGGTCAAATCGGCCATGGGCCCCCGTACCGCCTGTTCACGCTGATGCTGGTCCCACAGTGTGACCTGGGTCCCTGTACGGCCTCCCATTGCTTCCACTCTGCCATGTACCTCTTTGAAATCTCCTCACACTCCTGCGGTTGTCCATTTTGTCATAGGTTGCTGGCAGATTAGCGGCCTTCCATAGGTGCCGCCAGGCCCCATATCGACCATGGGCCCCCGTACCTCCTGGTCACGCTGCTGCTGAGCCCACAGTGTGACCTGGGTCCCTGTACGGCCTCCCATTGCTTCCACTCTGCCATGTGCCACTTTGAAATCTCCTCACACTCCTGCGGTTGTCCATTTTGTCATAGGTTGCTGGCAGATTACAGGCCTTCCATAGGTGCCACCAAGCCCCATATCGGCCATGGGCCCCCGTACCGCCTGGTCACGCTGCTGCTGGGCCCACAGTGTGACCTGGGTCCCTGTACCGCCTCCCATTGCTCCCACTCTGCCATGTGCCACTTTCAGGTCTCCTCACGCTCCTGCTGGTTTCCATTTTGTCATAGGTTGCTGTATGGCCTCCCATTGCTGCTGCCTCCACCGCCACACTGTGGCTCCAAACACTGGTTTTGGCCCCGTGACTGGCCAAAGGAGTGAAGTGTGCAGTGATTCTAAGATCGACGGCACTCATCTGCATGTCATACTGACAGACAGTATTATTTCTCTTCCCCAGCAGACTCCAAGGGCATTTAAATTAAAGGTACAGTGTTCTGCACTAATATTAAGTCTCTCTGAAGCCTAGAAACACCCTTTTTTAAGTTAAATTCACAGCGAATTTATTCGACTCGAATCGAATATTGTCCACGAATTCGCCGAATCAGTCGAATCGAATTTTTCATTTCTTCGCTCATCTCTAGATATGATGCCAAATATGCTGAAAATTGATTATGGGTTAATATACACTCTGTGTTCATTATTTTATTGCACAATAATATTTTTATCAAACCATTTGTTGTATATACTATTCCATTGGGGTGCAATGGAATAGTTGTTTATTGCAAGCTTTATCAATAGGTATTAAAACAATATATTTCCAACTTATATAGCATTTCTCAGTGGATTCCTTCTAGCATTGCAGGATCCATGTAATAAAACCTTTAGTGATTTAAACAAAAAAAACCCAAAATTTAGACAATAAGCAAATAATGCACAATAATAAAAATACAGCATGTATGCTTTAGTTAACTGAACATGCTAAATGCCAGTAAGACATTTTATGCTTTTCTTCAATCCCAGGCAAGCACTGTCTGTAACAGAGTTTAGTTTATGCCCTGACTCACAGCCTATACCTGGTCATACAGTAGTAGAATTTTGTTCAAGCTTTTTTGTTTTAAAAATATTAGCTCGATTTTCTAATTGTTAGTAGGGTCAAAATAAATGTTAATTTTCTACCACAGTGATGAGAAAATTTGAAGGAGCAAGATCAAATCTTTTTCTCAAACAAATGCACTTCTAACAGTTTATGTGCTTTTCATATGTGAAGTCCATTCATTCCAAAATCAAATGTTAAAATCAATCAAAAATTTTAATTGCTTCCAAATGACATTCGTCAAATCATCATATGTACTAATCTAATCTACTAGTGTATGGCTAACTTTTGACTGATCCTCTAGAGCTGAACCCTGTCTCCACCATTCAAAAGTTCCCTATGAAAAGCTGTAGTGGCCACTGGGACTCTCACCCTGGAATGTTACATGGAGTAGGGATTACCTTTGGAGTAGAATGAATTAGCACTATGTTAAAACGGAATATGAGGACAGTATGGACCTTGGATCAAGAGGCTCCCTGAGTGCACAGACAATTCAAAACTAAACAGTATATGAAGTTGTTGCAAGCTGGCTCTCTGGGAACTGTGTTAGCCTGAACAGTTTTATAAGCTTACCGGTTCTCTTTAACTGTTTACAATAATGTAGTCAAACCAAACAAAATGTAATTGCTATAATTAGAAAATGCATTCTCGGTTTCAGTTGGTCACTTTGGCTGGTAAAAGACCAAGCACTTGAGATAAGGTGCCATTTTTCTTTTTCAATTGTCTGTATTTTAGATTTATAAAGACAGTGACTAGGATGAAATTCTAAATACATAAAAATGGTTCTTAGGAGAACTTGTAACAATTCTGACCAATTCAAATTATAGATAGTGAAAATAAAGTGCATAAGTAGAGGTTGCCTTTGGGAAAAACTACACTTAATGATGATCAGTATCATGCAGAGTTTGGCAGCTAAAGTAAATCTGTACTTATCCTGTAAACATTGAGTTTTGTTACTTTTTCTTGCCTCCTGAGCCTCAGCATTGTTCTCCTAAAGTGATGGTCAGCCTCACTGACCAATAGGGAGGTTGGGAAGGCTTGGACCTGGATTGACTTCTACAAGCATAGTCAACATTTGCAAATGATTTCAGATGCCTGTAACTTTTGATTAAGTAATTAAAGCATTTTTGCATCATGTTTTCAGTTTGTCTATATTTTGGGATAGGTTTTCCTTTATTAAATACAATCATGGAAATGCTGTTAGATACAAAACGTTTACAGATATAGGTGTAAAATGCAGTTACTCCATCACTCTTTCAGTGAAACAACCAACCATTTTATGGCCATTTGAAGCCTGCACCTTTAGAACATTGATCCTAATGCGGATTTATAACCTTTAGCACCTTTAAGGAAATACTACAGTGTATTTTAGGAAGGGCATATTTTGACAGAGACATCCCCAAATCCAGAGCTCCACTCCAGACTTTCCCCTCCTTTTTCCTGTACATGGACAATATGGGTGTCTGTCGCCACTCCCCACAATATGAAAAAATGTAGCATTCCACTCTTAAGCCTGGTACACACTACTAGTTTTTTTTTTTGTTCAACCCAGCTGAAGGAAAAAAAAAATGACAACTGAAGAGGAGCCACTATACTAATTATTCAATGTTAGTACAGTGATCCCCCCACTAGAACACTCCGGTCAGCACTCTCAACCATTGGCTGAGAGCGCTGATTGGGAGCCAATTGGCTGACCTTTTTCGGTCATACCCCTTCGACAGAATCCGATCGAACAGCCAGCTTTTGTCAGACCAGCTGCCGTACACGGGCCCAATGTTGGATGGTTTCTATTGGACTGGCCAATGGTGCCTGACATTCGCCCGTGTGTTCTAGGCTTTAGCTCCTCTTGCTGTATTTATTAGTTGTCAACAAATTGACTGCATACAACAATGTCTCCGCTTGGGAACCAACCTTCCTTGATGCATTTCACCACTCCTGGCTTGCTCACAAGAATAGGTAAAGTCCCCTATCTTCCCCTATCCTTGTGAGCAAGCCAGGAGTAGTGAAACCCATCATGAATGTTGGTTCCTAGGTGGAGAAATTGTTGTATGCAATAATTTTGTTAACAATAAATATGGCAAGATGAGCTAAGAGTGGAGTGCAGCTGATACATTTTTTCATATTAATGATAGGGCATATTTTAAGTTATACTTTGGTGATCTCAGCATGCTTGTTTAAGGAAAAAACTTTCTGTGTATGGACCACACCTGCATACCGGACTGCCATTTGATGTATATACAGTAATTTGTATTTCTCTATTGTAGAACATGAGAATGGTGGACATAGATTTGTTAAAACATTCATATGGAAATTCAGGAAAATCAATTGTCTGCTCATTAGATCGTACCATTATGGACTTTACAAATTTCATATAAAAATTCTTGTTTGATTGCCATGCCAATGTTTAGAATTCTGTGATTGAATTCAGGACACAGATTACAATACCTGTATTTTTTCTGGCACGGAAACCACATTCACAGTTATTTTATTTATTTATTTCAGGTACTTATTTTAGAATTTTAATTGTTTGAGTAAAATTTTCTATCCTTCTCCTTCAATTTTCAGCCACTATGGTTCAAAAAGATCATTGATCTGACCTCACTAACTATTAGAAGATCAAACAAACATTCTCAAAATTATTTTTTTTAACAAAGTTCTACTGGTTAGCTTTAGTTTTCTCCAATATCTGATATTTCTGCTTATCTTGTATATTTTTTATTTATCATAGATCAAATATAATAAATGGCAGCAAACCATAAATTGCAGTCAGTAGATTTGTATTTGATTTATTTAATTTTGCTAATGTTACACATTTGGCAAATCATTAAATAATCTAAACTATGTTTGCACAACAATGAAACTATTATAATAGTAATTATAATGATGATTTAAAGTGAATTTTCAGGCAAACCGCTAAACACACAGTTTAAATATATAATATTCTCTTCTTCAGTTTCCAACATATTTGTAATTTTATTCAGACATTGCTCATTTTCATGGCTCTGCCGCATCACACAGCCATGATGATCACTCCAGCTTCAATTCTGCTGTCTTCTTGATTACCCCACCTAATCACTGGACAGGAGTAATGAAGCTGATTACTTCTCAAATGAACAGGCGGGGGCAGAGAGGTGGCACAGGAAGCAGCATTGCTGAACCAGGAAACAGGTATGTCATTGAAAATGTATGTAAATAAAAAAATTGTCTCTACAAAATTGCAAATACACTGGCAGGAAAAATAATAAATATATGTCTAATAAAATGATATTCACCTGGACTTTAAAGTAGAACTATAGACAAAACGTATTTTTTTTTTTTCATTTTAAATAGAGCAAGGAAGGGTTATAACCTCTGTCATGTTTTTTTTGCCATCTGTGTCCCACTGTGGAGATTTCTCTTCACTTTCTGTCCTATAGCCAAACAGGAAGTAGGAGGAAATCTCTACAAATTAAGCAAATTCCTTTAGGACCCCCAGGTCACCAGAACTAGTGTCCCCATTGAAAGATTTCCCTTCTATTACTTCTCTGGGGACAACCCCAAATTTGGGATTTTCTTTTACCTTCAATTTCAATGATAATGGTAAAAAGGACAAAAAGAGAGGGTAAATTTCCTGAACGGGAATGACAAGTGTTCTAATCCTTCTCCACTCTATCCAAAACTTCTGAAAAAAAATTGCCTTTAGTTATACTTTAACTGTAAAAATGCATGAAATATAAAGAAAATAAGATTTATAATATCTGGAGAACGCTTGAGTATGGCTGCAAACCATAATCCTCAAACACACACAATACCTGCATTGTTTTCCAGAGCTGACCATAGGTGACCCTGAAGCTTTCTTTTCAGGTGTCCCTGCAGTGAAAGTCAGCTTTTCATGACATGATCCCCTGATTGTGAGTGAAATACATTTTGGATGGATCCTTTCTTCTGGCTGAGTCACAGTGTGAACAGTACTGATTACAAAGCTGGGGTAGGGTCTCAAATTCCTTCATTGTTAATCTTCTCTTTCCTCTCCTTATCAGTTCACCTCATCCATCATGTAGCTTACATCCTATAAACATACTCCATCTGCTCCCTGTCCAAGTGTTGCTTTATATGGTGTCCAAAGGTGAACTCTGTGATCAAACACACTGCTGATGGAACTCATTGCCTGAAATACCAGATCTATTGCACATTGGGGGCAAAATCAATTGAACTTGTTATAAACACCTTGTACACATTATTAAAGCCATGAATGCAGACATCCATGAGACATTTTATGAAATTCTTTTGTCCTGAAAAGGATGTAGACATGTGGGCTGGTGTAACTCATTCTGCTATCGCAATGATCTGGCTACTACTGATGTGTGAATTTAGAGTACTGACAAACCACTGCCTCCTCCTCGGTTAAACTGGATCCAGAGTCTGGGGAAAACACAAGACGTGTGGCAGCCTACTAGACATTGTTGTAAACCTCATTAATTTTCATATTAATAGGTGAAAAAAGGCAGAAATTCAGCAAAAGTACAGTATAATAACCTTGTGCTTTCTACAACAATTTATGCTGACCTAGGCAGGATTTCAAATGTACACCCCCCCCAAAGGCCAGTTCTTAAAGCCCAACTCAAGCCAAGCTTTTTTGTTTTTCTTTAGTTCTGAATAACTTCACAAGTTAGAACCCATGTCAGGTTTTTGATTACTGCTTGTTTCCTCAGTGTTCTCCACTTTTCCGTTCATGGTATTAGGAGGTCACTGCCCACCTCTACCATTGCTATTCTTCACCAAAACTTTGGTCACCTGAATACAAAACTATTACTGCTAATGCTAGTGTGAAAACCCTGAGAGTTTCCAATCCTCTTCCAACCATCTTCTATAGAGATGAGATCTGGGTTTGCAGCTACAATGGCTCTGAGGCAAATCCTGTCTGTTCAAGAGTCGTGGAATTTTTGTACAGACTCACTTCGAAAAAAACTATGGCCAGCAGGCTTGAAAGGGTTAATAAGGGGGTTCTTGCATAAACCAACACCCTCACTATAAAAGGGGAGGTATGGAGCAGCCAAAATATTAGAAAATTGGAAACTGTTGTCAGAAAAGCATAGAAAAAGCTGGCAAACCACATAGGGAGAGAATAGAGTCAGTTAGAAAACTACTTTCATTTGGATTGCTAGCTCTTTGGAAAATCAACTCCTTACCTGCCTTTTGTTTTGTTCTTATTTTGCTGTGGTTTGTCTTACATTTTTTTTGTTTTATGTTGAGTTAATAAGTGCTAAACATTTCCAACCTCAAACCCAAATTATGGCCCTAAGATTATCCTTTTACTTTTGGCATGTGCAAGGGGAGGATATTATTACTATTATATTTCAGGATTTATTTAGCGTCAACAGTAAGCACAGTCATGCAATAGACATATACTTATAGACGTCCATCCTAAAAGTCTATATTATGTGCATGTTGGAGAATCATTTAGGCTTCTCAACACCTTTGTGCTGCAGTAACAAATGTTAAAATACGTGTTTAACGTGTTAACATATGGTATACAGTATGTGACTTGCTCTGCGCTGCATTCTTTCTGAAGGGCACTTCAATTAATATATAAAACAGACCTAAACGCTCTTGCCCTACAGTATACCACAACATGTAGATGTGCATTTATTTGGGCTGTACTGCCAAAGAGTGCAGATATAATTTTGTATGCATTGAGAGCTGCCTAATGTGTCTCAATATATGCAGAGGTGTAAAGGGGCCCTTCATCTTTTCTTTTTCCTTTTTAATGCATGTTGGTACTCCGGTTTCCTCCCACACTCCAAAGACATGCTGGTAGGTTAATTGGCTCCTGTCTAAATTGGCCCTAGTATGTGTATGTATGAATGTGAGTTAGGGACCTTAGATTGTAAGCTCCTTGATGGCAGGAGCTGATGTGGGCTGTGCAGATACGGAAGACTTGAAAATGTTCATAGCTCATCCTTTCTGTGTCCATTCAGTGCAGTGAAAATTAGTGAATTCCCTTTTAAGGATCTCCCTCTATTGTGCTGCCTTTGGGGGTGCCCAATTCTTGTGTTGCCTAGGGCAGCACAAGAAAACTATACAACACTGATCCTCACTTATATGCTTTAAAGAAAAAAATGTTGATGGTTGCATAGTGCATACTGTCTAAAGCCTATGCTCAGTTTTCTTGTTTCAGTAACCAAATTGTATGTAAAGGGACTCATTTATCAAGTGTTTTTTCATAGAATAAGTGTGTTTGACCCTATAGTAACTAATCAGATTTAGCCTTTAAATCCTCCAATAACAATAATTCAGTGGAAGAATAACTCAACAATTAATACATGATTGTGCTAAACTAGGCTTTCTGTGTTGAATGTGAGTCATAAGACCTGTACAGTACAACCAGGTTATGGTGAATTGGGTAAAAAGGGACCAAAATCCCTCCACCTAACCAGAGTAAATTGTTAGACCTGATATTTTTTACCCACAAGACTCACTGATGTAAAAGCTGCAATGTCACCTTGGTTGTGCCATTCAAATCCCTCACTTATAGGATATGAATGTTAATATGCATAGTACACGGAGGAAATAATTTTAAGCAATCCATTTTCAAATATATGACTGCTGTAGCTTATCTATGGACAGCTAAATTTAGGATAAAATGCACACCGACTAGTGCCTTTTGAGTGTGCCATAGCATTTAGAGTAGAAAAAGTGGATTGAGGCCAAATTTATACTCATACTCAATTTAGAAAGAGTTGAGAGATGCATTTAATTTTTGCTTAGCGCCATGCTGTGATAAAACTAATATAAATGACACAGTCTCGTTTGCTGCTGCAGCTCCATTCAGTTCTACTTCCCCCCCAAAGGTAGTCACTAAACTGCCTATCATATACCTGGCTGCAGATCCTGGTGAAATGAAGATGACCTCTCTAAGGCATCAAGTTCAAAAACATGTTTTCCCTTACAGGAGTTTTCAGAATCAAAAACGTGGTAAAAAGCAGAGTTTTTGCATGCATTAACATGCATTCATGTGCGATAATGCATGTTCCCACGTTACATAGTTACATAGTTAATCTGGCTAAAAAAAGACATAAGTCCATCTAGTTCAGCCACTAAAAAAAAAAAAAAAAAAAGGTTATAATCCTACCCCACAGTTGATCTAGAGCAGTGGTTCTCAACCTTCCTAATGCCGTGACCCTTTAATACAGTTCATCATGTTGTGGTGACCCCCCAACCATAAAATTATTTACCCAGTAATTATAATTCATGAGTGTCGTTTTACCTCCAATACTGCTGCTTTCAACACAGTAGCTGCTTTTAACAGAGTAGCTGCTTTCAACACAGCAGCTGCTTTCTACACAGTAGCTGCTCTTTACACATCAGAAATATGTGTTTTCTGATGGTCTTAGGGGACCCCTGTGAAAGGGTCGTTCGACCCCCAAAGGGGTCGCGACCCCCAGGTTGAGAACCACTGATCTAGAGGAAGGCAAAAAGAATCCAGCAAAACATGATCCAATTTGCTCCTGCAAGGAAAACAATTCCTTCCTGATCCCCCCGAGAGGCAATTGGATATTTTCTGGATTAACTTTACCTATAAATGTTAGTATCCAGTTATATTCTGTGTATCTAAGAAAGAATCCAGGCCTTTTTTAAAGCAATCCACTGAGCTGGGCAGAACCAACTCTTGAGGGAGTTTATTCCACATTTTCACCCTTACTATGAAGAAACCTTCTGTGTTTGGAGATTCAATTTCTTTTCCTTCAGACGTAAAGAGTGCCCCCTTGTCCTCTGTGATGACCTCCGGGCAATGCATTCTGTTGGCCAGAATTCTGCGCTAATGTGCATTTTTTCACTTTTGTGCATTTTTTCACGTTTTAATATTTTTATGCTCAAAGGCTCCTCTGTTGAGAGCACAAGTGATGTTTTTTTTTCTGCCTCTAAACTCTCCTGCCACTAAACCCCTAAAAACTCCTATAGTGTACATGGACACTGGGAGGGGAGTTAACAGGCAGAGATAAATAAAAGCTCAAAATCTTGCAGGAGCAGCTTCTTTGACCTGCAGTGTGCATAGGGCTAATAACATGGGCTATACCTCTAGCCCAGGGCCCTGATAGAGGACAGGTAGCATAAGGGCATGGAGCACTTGTCTGCTGGACGCTGGTGCCAATGAGTGGGAGCCACTGGTCACTTCAAGTATGTGACTTTCCCCTGAAGTCAACATTTGTGATGGCCATACACAGGAACAGCAGATTGGTAAATAGCCAGGTACATAGTAAGTGGAGTTGCAAACATGTAAGTAGAAGTGATGTAGGAGTGTAAAACTGATTCAGGGTTGGGCAGGCTGGGTAAGCTGGCAAGCAGATCAGGTAGTCAATAGCAGGTGCAAGGCCAGGTTCCAAGCTGGGCCCAGTATCAGATGAGAAGATCTGGAGCAGGGGAGCAGGTGGAAGTGTGATTGTGGTGCAGCCAAGGTCAGTACAGGTGAATAATAAGAGCAAGTAAAGGCAAGTTGGGCTGATATTGGGAAGTCAATCAGGAGATACAGGACAAAGGTTAACAGGTACAACTGAAAAAGCTGAAAAGAAGTCAGCACTGGCCAACAATTTAAAACAGTCCACTTGGCACCAACAAATGCAGGATGTGGTCACACATACAGTCATGGCCGAAATTGTTGGCACCCTTGATATTTTTCCTGAAAATCAAGTATTTCACACAAAAAAGGTATTGCATTAACACATGTTTTGCTATACACATGTTTATTCCCTTTGTATGTATTGGAACAAATATAAAACAGAGGCAGAAAAGCAAATATGACATAATGTCACACAAAACCCCAAAAATGGGCTGGACAAAAGTATTGGCACCCTTAACTTAATATTTGGTTGCACACCCTTTGGAAAACATAACTGAAATCAGTCGCTTCCTATAACCATCAATAAGCTTCTGACACCTCTCACCCGGAATTTTGGACCACTCTTCCTTTGCAAACAGCTCCAGGTCTCTCTTATTGGAAGGACACCTTTTCCCAACAGCAATTTTAAGATCTCTCCACAGGTGTTCAATGGGATTTAGATCTGGGCTCATTGCTGGCCACTTCAGAACTCTCCAGCGCTTCTTTGCCATCCATTTCTGAGTGCTTTTTGACGTATGTTTGGGGTCATTGTCCTGCTGGAAGACCCAGGATCTTGGACGCAAACCCAGCTTTCTGACACTGGGCCCTACAGTGCGACCCAAAATCCTTTGGTAATCCTCAGATTTCATGATGCCTTGCACACAGTCAAGGCACCCAGTGCCAGAGGCAGCAAAACAACCCCAAAACATCATTGAACCTCCACCATATTTTACCGTAGGTACTGTGTTTTGTTCTTTGTAGGCCTCATTCCGTTTTCGGTAAACAGTAGAATGATGTGCTTTACCGAAAAGCTCTATCTTGGTCTCATCTGTCCACAAGACGTTTTCCCAGAAGGCTTTTGGCTTACTCAAGTACATTTTGGCAAACTGTAGTCTTGCTTTTTTATGTCTCTGTGTCAGCAGTGGGGTCCTCCTGGGTCTCCTGCCATAGCGTTTCATTTCATTTAAATGTCGACGGATAGTTCGCGCTGACACTGATGCTCCCTGAGCCTGCAGGACAGCTTGAATGTCTTTGGAACATGTTTGGGGCTGCTTATCCACCATCCGGACTATTCTGCGTTGCAATCTTTCATCAATTTTCCTCATCCGTCCACGACCAGGGAGATTAGCTACAGTGCCATGGGTTGCAAACTTCTTGATAATGTTGCGCACTGTGGACAAAGGCAAATCTAGTTCTCTGGAGATGGACTTGTAACCTTGAGATTGTTGATATTTTGCCACAATTTTGGTTCTCAGGTCCTCAGACAGTTCTCGTCTCCTCTTTCTGTTGTCCATGCTTAGTGTGGCACAGACAGACACACAATGCAAAGGTTAAGTGAACGTCTCTCCTTTTTATCTGCTTTCAGGTGTGATTTCTATATTGCCCACACCTGTTACTTGCCCCAGGTGAGTTTACAGGAGCATCACATGCTTGTAACATTCTTATTTATCCGCAGTTGTGAAAGGGTGCCAATACTTTTGTCCAGCCCATTTTTGGAGGTTTGTGTGACATTATGTCGAATTTGCTTTCTTTCCTCCCTTTTTTTGTTTTGTCCCAATACACACAAAGGGAATAAACATGTGTATAGCAAAACATGTGTTAATGCAATACGTTTCGTGAGAAATACATGATTTCCTGGAGAAATATCAAGGGTGCCAACAATTTCGGCCATGACTGTATGTATGTGCACAAACCAACCCATCCTACACTCAGAACAGAGCGCTATCTTCTATGCTGGCCTGACACCGCTCCGTAGTGTAACTGAGTCAATGGGGTTGATTTCCCAAAGGCAAATAGTCTGTTCAATCCGCAAAGGAATTTTGAGCAAAATAGATGAAGCTTTGCTGACTTCGATCAGTCAATCATATGCCACAAAAACACAGGTTTTTTTTACATTTTTCCTTGCACGTGATTGGGTATTCTTTGCAAAAGTAAATATTAACCATATTCAATAAGCTAAGGAAAAAATGATCTTGCGAAGTGAACAGCCTATTTGCATTTAGTAAATCAACTCCACTGACTCTACATAGAAAGACATATGTGGGAAGCTTACTATGTAATGTAACATAAAAGGAGTGCTAAGTATGCCAAGATGTTTTACATTCATTGCTGTAGGTTTATTTGTCTAGGCTAGAAGTACATACAGCGTGACTGAGTGTTGTATTGAATGTCAGGTGTATAAGAAGTGATGTGTTGGGCTGTAAATTCATTACCGAATGGTGATGATCTGTTTTATTGCTCTCTTGGACACTTGGTGTAAGAAATGTATGATGGTTGCGAATCTCAGGAAATGATCAGTCATGGTTTAGTGGCTTACACTCAGCTCCGCTGGTCTGTCACCTTATTCGTCATCTTGATTGGACAGTCAATAACATAATTGGTGAGGGATTAGAAAGGAGAGGTTTTTTTTTTATTCTAAATGTGCTAGAAGCCAGCAGAAATCATCGAACCATAAATTAACTTGTCAACCCTAACCAAAACCTATTGCTCAACCCTTCATTGCTTTCCTATTATGTCAGTAACAACCAGCTTGATGCTTGCATCTGCAATTGTGGAATGAGATCAGAAGAAGGAATATGTTATTCTGAAAACTGGAGATGAGCAGGCTGTACTGCACAATGTTATGTCCTAATAAATGATAACTGGAGAGTCCCTTCATATAAAAATGGATGAAATGAGTTTAGAGCTCCTTTCTTTCACTGCTATAGAAAGCGAAGTGCTGCTCTATTGCTAGCTGGACAAGTAAACGCTGGGGACAAGATATGTATTTAAAAATAAACTCTGCCCTGAAAGGGCCTATGAAATATAATACAATTATCTTAGAAGAAAATAAGTATAAATAAAGTTGATAAATGTGTATGTAGATCTGTCATGTGTAACCTAAAATATACTGTAAGTCCAGCCACAACTTTTGATTTACTTTTGGACAGAGTGGGGAAGTTTTGGAATCCCAGTTGTTTTTTTTCACTGCTATTCAGGGCTATATTAGAGAAATTTCCCTTTATTTACTGAAATGGTGACAATGTTTTTACCACTCAGGCAATGAGGAATCATCTACAGGGACACAAGAAGCAATACAAAGTGAAAGAGGTTCTAGCCACCCCATACTTTACTAAAAATAAGCATTTTTACTTCTATCTGTATTGCTTTTGGAAATTTTCCCTCATTTGCTGTCTGGCGAAATCATGAAATGTCATTGTGGCAGCAACCTGTTTATTTGTACCATTCCCCTGGTATATTCCTGTTCCCACCTCCTGTTTAGCACTAGTTAGTAGACTTAGCTAGACTCTCAGTGCTCTCTCATGCTTTCTAAATTAGTTTAATTGCAGAAACAAGGCTTAGGAAAGTCATTGTCTTTCTATGCTTCAAGATACTGGAAAAACAGCCTCTGTACTGTACTTTGAGAAATAAAATTACGTCTGTATCTTTTTGGAGGCTTAAAGCTGAATTCCAGGAATTCAGCTACTTTGTAAAAACTGCAGCCATACCAACAGTTAAGTCTAATGAGGTGCCTGCTGCCTCGTAGACTTATCTCTATTATTATCATCTGACAGGTTTATTGTGCCCCAGGAAAATAAATTCCAGAGCAATGATACTGCTCATTGTGGTCTCAGTTCCTTCAAGAGCCCAGTGTCTGGAACTGCTATGCCTGCCCCTCTTCTCCTTCTGTCCATTCACAGAAGCCTTTGTATTATGTGAACATTAACAAAATACAAAGGCTTCTGTGAATGGGCAGCAGAGGGTAGGGGCAGGCATAGCTGCTCTATGTGCTTCTCTCTTCTCTCACAGCTGGAGTGTGTCCCTTGGGAGTGCAACAAACCTGTCTCATATAAGTAATAGAGATAAGTCTCGGAGGTGACAAGCACCTACTTGGACTTAAAGTGGTTGTAAACCTAAAAAATACAAATGAATCTAATTGTCAGGGAATGCGCATATCTATGCGCAGAACCCCTGTTAGCCCTATTTGTGGCCGATTAGTGAATGCACGTGCACGATCAAGCACACAAGTTCGCGCAATTGCACATTTGCAATGGTGCATTTGGCACCAGGCAGGCTATTTAAGCTGGGCTAGTGCCTTGGTCTTACTTTTGAGCACCCATGCATCCAGTTACCTGTGATTCTGTTGCCGATCCGATCTGTTATTGACCCTACTTGAATGCTGCCTGTATAAACCCCTGGCCTGCCCTTTGACTACTCTTCTGACTAATGTTTATTCTTGCTCTGCCTGCTAATTGCCGACTCGGACTTCTTACCTTGCCTTACTCTGCCTCCTACACCCGAACCAGCTGACCCTTGCCTATCCTGCTCCTGCACGCCTGCCAGCAAGCCATCTGCCAGTCTGCTCCTGCACCTCTGCCAGTGTGTTGTCTGCAAAGCTGTTCCTGCACTTCTGCCAGTGTGCCATCCACCAGCTGCTCCAGCATTCTAGACACACGTCAACATCAATCTGCAGAAGTCCTACCAGGCACTTGTGCACTTCTGTGCTCCGGCGCTTCCTGTTACTCTACTAGGTCCCCCAAGCCAGAGCTGTAAGGGAGGCCTTCCTCTGCACTTCAGGTTAAACCACCAGGTACGTTACACAAATCCTACAGTTGAATAGATTTTACCTTTACTAAGCATTTGAGTTTAGTTTGGTATCTTGAAGCAATCCCCTTCTCCAGAAATCCCCCCTGCTCTTCTGAACAGAATAAATCCGACACAAGCAGAAGAATGGTGTCACCACTCCCCTTCTCCTGTGAGTGACAGGCTGTGCTGAAGATGAGACCAGCCTGAGCCTCCATTTAATACATTGCAAAGGGGTGAGGGAGCAGATGTCCTCTACCTGCTGGTCTCTGCCTTCACAAGATCGAAAACTCAGCAGCAGTGATTTATGACATAGATCGGCATCACTTCAGTAATGCTGTACTTATCTAGGTAAGTCTGCTGACAGCTGGTTATTGTCCTGCTCTATTCGCAGCACCTAGCTTGTGAAGTGCTGTTTACAGAGTTTTACATGAGAATGTTTCCTGGTCCACATTGCCACTTTAGGCTGCAGGATTCCTAGGATTTTTAACATTAACCCCTTCCTACCAGCTTTCTTCCGATTAGCACAGATCATGTGCTGTAAGCAGAACTGAAATAGTCACCGGCACCTGTGTATTCCCCTGAATGTACTCAGGAGACATGCTGGCAGGCATAGAGACATCAGATAGCTGTGCACGTTCGCTGAGGCTGGAGGGTGTGTATAACTGAGGGATTGTGACATCACATCTCCGCCTACTATTCTCTGGTCCTAAGCCACGCCCACAGACCAGCAGTTTTTGGAGGGCTGACACGAGCTAAGGGAACATTTTTCTGAGGTACACTCACAGCTGTATGTATGTTTACATTAAAATGTATTCATTTATGGCAAAAAGTAAATTGTTTTATATTTGCATTTACAACCACTTTAACTCATAGTGTGCCTGCACGTTTTGCAAAGTTGCTGAATTCCTGGAATTTGGCTTTAAACTGCCTGTGGGAAGTGCCAAATCTGCATGTGCTCATACTGTCTGCACAACCTGGGTCTAAAAAGGTATAATATTGCATATATCAGCATTTTAAACCGAACAGCTGTCATTGGTAATTTCTCTAATTGTACCTTACACAGCAGTAAAAATCCAACAGGAGCTCTGACTCAGGGGCGGACTGACAACTCATGGGGCCCCCGGGCAATAGGCGATCATGGGGCCCCTGTGTCCTTGCCCAAACTCAAAAAATCCTATGAAAAATGTACCAGGGGCATCTCACGGGGCCCCCTACTGACCCTGGGCCCTCGGGCAGTGCCCAAATTTCCAAATGGTCAGTCCGCCCCTGGCTCTGATCCTTCCCCATGCTCCACAAGACTGGAAAAGGATTTGGCTAGACACAAACTTTATAGGCTGAAACTGATTGGTTAATAGCTGTAGAAAAAAACAGACAGAATTTATAATTCTTATCCACATATTTCAAAACCTAATATTTTTTGGTTCGATGTACACTTTAACTCATTAACGCCAGCGCTTACCAGCTCTTTACACCTTGCCCTCCTGAGGATTTACCCCCCTTCATGACCAGGCCATGTTTTGCGTTATGGTGCTGCGTTATTTTAACTGATAATTGCGTGGTCATGCAACGCTGCACCCAAATTAAATTTACGTCCTTTTTTTCCCACGAATTGAGCTTTCTTTCGAAGGTATTTGATTGCCTCTGTGTTTTTTATTTTTTGTGCTATAAGCAAAAAAAGACCGACAATTTTGAGAAAAAAACAATATTTTTGCGTTTTTGCTATTCAACATATCCAGTAAAAAAATAGAAAAAAATCGAATTTTGTCATAAATTTAGGCCAAAATGTATTCTGCTACATGTCTTTGCGAAAAAAATCCCAATACGTTTAAATTAATTGGTTTAAGTGAAAGTTATAGTGTTTACAAATGGCGATATAGATCATGGGTTTTTTTTTCTACTAGTAATGGCAGTGATCAGTGACTTTTGGCAGGACTGTGGGACTGCGGCGGACATTCTGACACCTGGGGGGGGGGACTAACTTGGTGTCACTGACATCTCCAGTGACACCAATACAGTGATCAGTGCTAATAAAAAGCACTGACACTGTACTAATGGCACTGGGCAGGAATGGGTTAATGTGAGAAGCGAAACAAAGGGTTAACTACGTGTTGGGAGTGTTACTAGAGGGCGGGGCGTGTGTTCTTCACTGTAAGCACACTGATCCGGATGGCTGTACTGTGCACAGCCATCCCAAGAGTGTGCTCGAGCTGACAGGGAGGAAGATTGTTTGTAAACAAAACAGTCTTCCTCCCCATTCGTCATTGTTGGTAATCACCGGACGCCGGCAGAACCCGGTGATTGACATCCACTGCCGTTAAAGGCGGCTCAGGTAGGGCTTGCACGCACCCCCTACCTAGAAATGCGAAATCACGTATATATGTGATTTTGTGCACAGGTGACGCCCTGTAGCAGTATATCTACTATGGCACAGATTTGTTTACATTTTGGTATGCATATCTGCGGTCTCTCTGTATTAAGGCCTATCCACTGAGAGGCCGCATATATATGCGCACAGTTGGCACCAAGTGGTTAAATATAATGCAAGTCAAGTTCAGACTCAGCAGTAATCTACACATATTTTCTTTCTCATAAAGTATTGAGGCTGCCACTGTTGACCTCTCCTTCTGCTACTTGCCTTGCTCTCCGGCTGAATCAGTGTCCTTGGAAAATTCTGAATCTTTGTCTTGGCACAAAAAAGTAAATCTGGAGTTCTGAATTTCCTATTAGCATGCTTTTTCTAGTTCAGTGAGGCAAAATGTATTGAAGCCATAGACATCCAGGTAAGCATTATTCTCAGAATACAGCCACAGCAGCTGAGGTCTTTGAATTGAGTGGGTGTGCTCAATCCTACCGTGTTGGGAGACTGCTTCTAATGGAGGGGGGACGTCACCTACTTTTTGCTGACACACCGTGTATGGTCTACAGGTAAGGAATGACAAAGGAGAACTTTTTTAAAATCTGAAGAGTGAATTGTCATGTGCTCAAGATGTTGTAGTGTGTGGTAGGTTTTGAGGAAAAGTGTTAAAACAGTTATTTAAAGCATAAGTACATAAAAGTAGCTGGAGATTAATTTTTTTTACTCTAGAGTTCTCCTTTATTACTTTTCAAACATTCTTTGTCTTTGACATGTAAGAATCATTGTGTGCTGTGAGACTTTTCCCTTTCCATTCTAAGAGCATGACCCCTTGATGCAGACCGGTCTGTCTATGAGGGAGACTTCCCTTTATAACTCTATGCTGTGTCTACCCCTTCCTCTTCTGCTTCAGGCTATACAAATGCCTTTTGAAGATGAAATCAAGAGTTTCAACAGGGTTGACATTGCTGGGTGGTGTTAAACAAGATGATTAATAATTTACATGGAGAAGTTGAATGAACAAGGGAATCCAAGTATATTGCCAAACACTTAAAATTTACCCAGGAATCCTCTCTGAGTTTCAGAGGGGTCAATTTGTACACATAAACTACAAAGTGCAGAGGAAATGGAGAGGCATGTCCACTTCTAGACACTGTTAACTGGTTTCAAGCAGAAGGAGAAGACTTGTACTTTAGAAAACTTGTAGATGGTTTGTCATAAGTAATTGGTATTTGGGCTAGGCTCCCAGTTTTAAAGCAATGTGGGATATGTTGGTTGGTAAAGCGGACCTTTCATTAACTTTACAAATCTCCATGAATACATTCCTGACATCAGATAAACATACACCGTTTGTATTTTTTGGCTGATATGATGCCATAATGGAAAATTTCATAGGAAAAATAAAGGGGGAGATTTACTAAAACTGGATTACTCAGAATCTGATGCAGCTATGCATGGTAGCCAATCAGATTCTAACTTCAGCTTGTTCAATTAAGCTTTGACATAAAACCTGGAAGCTGATTGGTTCTATGCACAGCTGCACCAGATTTTGCACTCTCCAGTTTTAGTAAATCAACCCCACAGTGCCCAATAACTATAGAGAAAAAAGTCACCTCTTTGACTTTGCAGCCTATTGGTACAGACCTACTATGCCTAATGGTAGATCCAGGATATAATTATTCATCACTAGTTCCAGTATACCTAAGAACAGCGGGGTATTTGGGTAGCAAGGGCAAAACAAAATACAGAAGAGTGTAATGCCATCCGGACCCAGTATGAAAAACCTATTGAGACTGGTTGCAAAAAACCCCCAAAAAACCCTC
Organism: Staurois parvus; assembly: GCF_062004578.1. Lineage (NCBI taxonomy): Eukaryota > Metazoa > Chordata > Amphibia > Anura > Ranidae > Staurois > Staurois parvus. The sequence continues at coordinate 972,012 of NW_028317874.1, forward strand.
ACATTAACGTATATATGTATATGCAGTATGTCTAATCCAAGTGAAAAAAATTACTGTATTTTCTTCTCTGGGGATACAATTGGTAGTAAGAGGAAATCTCTCCAAAGAGAGGGCAATTCCCATTATGAACTGTTGTCACTGGAACAGGTGTCTCCACTGGAAGATTTCCCTTACCTCCTGTGAGGGTAAAAACAGGTTTTTGGTTAGATACACCCTTTGAATAAAATGGTGTGGATGCTAGAATTGTGGTTATGTTACCCCTTCCATACTGGTTGCCTGGAGTTACTTGATACATACTTTACATGCCATTTTCTTTGTCACCCATACAGTTAGTGGAAGTTCATGTGCCCATCTCTGGAAATCACGATTGCTTCTTCCAATGAGTTAATGCTTGGCACAGCTCATGCATATTCATAGTGCTATACTAACATAAAGGTCATTGTCTAAGAAAGCTACAAAGCACTTTATTATTACAGAATTCCTAAATTATAACATACTTAAAATCCACATGTAGTTGCCATGGTAACTAACTGAAACACATTTTTAACACAGCATGTCCTTCAGCCCCATGCAAAGCATCATTAAGCCTATCTGTAAAAAAGCCAATGTACCTTATAATGTATTGCTCAGGGGAGAAAAAGTAGGGAGTAGAAATAAGTTTAGAATGTGTTAAGGATTTTTTTCTTTCCTATTAATCAGCAGTGCATTTCAAGAGCAAACTTAGCTAACAGCTTTGACATGCAGCTCTTGTACAAACTATGGAATGGGGGACTTTGCTTTTACTGTAACATATGGATGATTACGGGCTTGATTATGTTGAGGACCACTTGTCTGCTTCCTTAAAGTGACAAGGAGCAGAAGCCTACTTACACAGATGTGGATACAAAATGATGATTCTATGGATGAATCTCATGCTGCACCTATTGTTTTAGACAGTTGGCCCCTCCAGCTGTCAAAACGCCCAAACGGCATCTGATTGAATGCAGCTGATGTTCGTGTGACAATTTTAAGCCTGGATCCTTTGATTTTTCAGCCTTAGGATGTTGGCAGGAGAGTGGCAACAGGGCCTCCCACCAATCGAATTTTGGCCGGTTCATCTGGAACTGGCAGAAATTCATACAGTGTGTGGCCAGCTTAAGAGTTGTCAGATTTGGTCAAATGCAATCCTGGATTCAAATTCACATCTCCCAACTCTCTAAATTGTGTTTAAATAATTAACAGTGTAATCTGTCCTTAAATGGGTTGTATATACACCAAGTACAACAGGTGCCGATGGCTTCTGAGAGCATGCCAGGCATTTGCAATGGGTTTTGAGCCTGTGAAAACCAATTAAATAATTTGGGAGCTCATGAGCAGTCAGATAGGGTTGTCCGCATAAACAACTATGAGAAAAGATTACTTTGCAAAGTTCTTTTCCATAGTAAGATCTTCTGAGTGCCATCATATATTTGTGGTTTAAATTAGTTATTAAAATGTTATATTAACAATTATATTAAAGTATTTTTAATATAATTGTTATACTATATTCCAGTACTGAAATAAACTCCAGAAATGAAGCATCTTACAGGAAATAGGTTCTTAGGTACTAATAAGATTCACCATGAACCAATATTTGTCTTTATCGGGTTTGTGTGGACTTTGCCTGTCTGCCAGTAATGATTAATCATAGGAGCACTAATTACTTCTACCCCCAAAAACCTTCTGAAAATTAAGTTGAACTGATTCCAGGCTAATAACTTTTTAAATTGTCTAGGAACTAATCAATATCTGCAGTATTGCTTCATTACGGTAGAGAAGACAAATTCTTGTTGACAGCGTTATCTTGTGTCTACTGACTGATAGAACGATCAACCATTAGCAGATAGATATATCTTTATTTACAACCTTATAACAGTGAATAGATAATACATATGTATACCGGATTACTTTAAGATTCCAATCACAGAATACCTTTGAGCTCATTTGTATGAGCTACCAGCTCTAGTCATGAATGATGGCTCTTGGGTAGGAATAGTTCAGTACTCATAATGTAAAGGGAGCTTTCCCTACTTTACTTTTGCTTTGGCTGTGGTGCTCATTGGCATGAATTGGCATGAATGTTTCTGGTATTGCAGCACTTGTAGTCTTTGAAGGTGTCATATACTGAAGAGTGCTTTTATATGCTCTTGCATCAAGTAGGCTGAAGTGGATATTTCTCCAATAGGATGAAAGGAAATCCCACCTTTGTTGCCACTGAAACAGGTGCCCCTGATGGAAGGGGTTTTACCTCTACCCTAAAAACTTTCCTTGACTGCTTTCCTAGTGACAATGGTCATCAGGACAGAAAATTATAATTAATCTCCCCAATGAGCCCTTTGAAGAGACCCAATCACAAGACCATAAATATCAACAACAATGTTATTTAGCCATAAACGTCCACTCTGCACAGAGATTCAAAGGCCCTGAGACTGCTGCTATTGCTGCCATCTTGGGTATGATGTCAGCAGCCCCAGCAGGCTCAGAGCTCTTACTAAAGTGACATTTTATAGTAATACCCTTTGTTCTTCCACTGGCAGCTACATAAAAATGTTGTATAGGGAGGTGAGGGGAAGAACAGAGGAGCTGAGCCAGCACAGACAGTAATTAGAAACTTCCTGAAGAGGAGAGTTGTGCAAGCAGGGAAGGATCTGTGCTAGGAAAATAAATCTTTTGAAGTAGTCAAATGTGCTAGCAAGGTTGGGGACACAAAAGAAATATGCTCAAGTAAGCTTTTAAAAGTTCTGATTTTTTTGCATTTTTACCTGCAGTTTTTTAAGTTGGTCACAGAGTCTTTTTAAACATTTCTTACTCTTTCTTAAAGAAACTCTGGGGTTAATTTACCTACACTAGAGAGTGCAGAAACGGGTGCATCTCTGCATAGAAACCAATCAGCTTCCAACAAGCTAAAGTTAGAAGCTGATTGACTATCAGGCACAGCTCCACCAGATTTTGCACTCTCCAGGTTTAATATATTTACCCCACTATCAACTTCCCTTTCAGGACCGGAAGACAGTACCTCCTGATAGTCAGCCCCCCAGAAAGGTATAATCAGCAATCCATGCTCCCTTACTGCCTCCCTGATGCAGGTGTCCATACTGAGTAAAGCCTAGTACACATGATCAGAAAATTGTATGAAAAATACCGCTTTCAAAGCGATTGTACCATAATGTGATCATTAGTACACAGCTTTCATCTGAAATTAATTGAAGGGACAAGCATGAAAATGTTTTGCGTATGATACCAGATCGTATTATTTTCATTTAATCAGTTCAGTTTTCATCCGAAAATACAATATAAATACATTACATCACTTCCGAATTTTTATTCTGTCGTATAAGAATTTTCATAACTGTAGTAACCTCTTCTCGTTTGATATGAAACTAGCATGCAAAAAAAACAGATGATCATTCATCCAATATTCTCATCGTGTGTATGGGGCTTCAGCTGCAGTGTCATGCACATGGTGTTGGAGCAGACCTGGGTAGATGACCTAAGAAAATATAAATGTTGGTTGGGGTTTCAGTTTAAAGTTTTATTTGTTATAGGAAATGTCAACAGTTTGTCTTTGTTATAATCATGCTTTTTACTGTAAATTGGACTGGCATTTCCATGTTGGGTTTCCTTGATGCATAAAGCAAATACTTGGAGGTCTATGGGCTGTTGTTGTTACTATTAGTATAGTGTAGCACTACCCCATAGGAGTTGCTGAGTTTTGGGTCCCCCTATAGTCCTGTACAGCCAGGCAACACGTACTTTCCACAGACTTGCATCCAGTTGACAGTAACCAATCCTTGAGCTTGTTTTTTTTTCCTTTTTTGGATTTTATTAAGGGGTAAATAACTTTAATGGGGTAAGGGGTGTATGGGGTGCCCAAGGCGAATGGCAACAGAGGACAATCTTCCTGAACTAGGTACAAGTCTTTACAGAAAAAATTATCTTCTGGAGAGCTAACCAGTATATCCTTTAGTACCACCCCAGACCCCAGATTCTCTCGCTGTTCTGGGTGAATCCCTGGGCAGGGGATCCAGTATCTGTCACTTTAAAGCAATTCTAAAGGCATGATTTAAGAAAAAAAACAAACAAACATGTCTCTACTTACCTGCTGTGTGCACAGAGCAGTCTGGATCCTCCTCTTCTCAGGTCCCCCGCAGGCTCTCTTGGCCCCTCCCTACTGTCGGGTGCCCACACAGCAAGCAGCTTGCTATAGGGGCACCCGCTGCTCTGCGTGTCCATTCAAACACGGACCTGCAGCTCGGCCCCACCCCCTCTCTCTTCTCAATGGTTCACTCGCTGTGATTGACAGCAGTGGGAGCCAATGACTCCCACTTCTATCTCAACTAATGAAAGGAGGGAGTCCCAGGATAGCCGAGACTCCAGTGGACATCACTGGATCAAGAGGGGGCTTAGGTGAGTATTAGTGGGGGCTGGGGGTGATGCTGCACAGAGAAGGTTTGCCTTTAGAATCACTTTAAGTCGTGAAACAGTCCCAGATAGTAGCTAATCCAGTTTCCCACTGAAGTGCTCCTTTCCCTTACTGGCCCAGGGGGTGCAGGTCTACTTACTCAGTCCTTCTCCTATGGTGCTGCTGGGTCTGTGCCTGCTCTCAGGCCTTCTTCTGGGCTGCTCCTTTAACGCTGCATAGGTGGTCCTCGCTCTGGGGGCTGATGAGGTCCTGAGCATTTGTCCTCTCCAGCTCCTCTGCATGTAGGTGGGCCCCTTCTCATCTGGGCTCCCTCCCAAGCTCCTGCTCTCCAGCCTCTCTCTTCTCCATCTTCCACCCAAACTCCCCCTCTCCTCCTCCTCCTGCTGAGCAGGCTCTGTCACTTTTAAGGGCTGTCCTAACCCCATCCAAGCTTCCTGTTGGGGAGTTGTCAGGATCCCTCAAACTGCAGACCAGCCACTCCTTACATCCACCCAGTGCTTCTAGAACTTTCTCCAAAGTTCTAGTGCAGGGGGACGTCTCAGAAAGCTGATTTGCAGAGCCTCTCAGCTCTACCCACAATTTGACCCCGCTCTGACTATTACAGCTTGGCTGCTACTCAGCTCCTCTCAAGAATCAACTCTAGCTCCCCCTAGCTATCTAGGAGGGTGCTACAATAGAGAGCCACATCTGTGTGCTGGTGTGAGCAAATACAGTGTGAGCAGAGGTATTTGTGTTTTTTTTAAACTGGATAATGGTGTTAACCTTACACTCTAGACACCTTAATCTGGATACATCACCAAAATCTGTTGAATTTGGTACAATCAATATACTTGTGTTAGTCCTTAACAAGACAGAACAATTAGCTGTTATCAATCAAATGTTGATGTTAAGGTTAACAATAAAATGATTTTCTAATGACTAATGTGATTTTATATCTAACAAGTTGTTCCTCTGTCTAAATTCCTGAGCTTAAACATTAATAAGATACAAAAACCTTTTTTTTTAATTATTAAACAAAGCTAGTTAGACCATTATGGGATGGTTAATGTCTTATCCTTTATATTAAAATATTTTCCTCTACCTGATAAAGACAACTATTGGCCCATGTTGAATCTCATCTATGTCTGAGGTCTAAATGGTGGACTTGTGAAATGAAAGGAACATTAACCTAATAAAATATGACTGTATATCCTGCTGAAACATGAAAGCAATTACTACTAAGGCAGCTGTTTTGAGATCTAAACATTAATTGTAAATGTAATAGGGGTCGGTGACATCATTTGTACCTCCGTTATGTTACCAGGCCAGAGTGAATTGATAATGTATATCATTTTGGTTTGAAACATGCCCTAGCAATACAAAAGAACTCAGTATTGGTGGCAAGAACAGTGTAGTATAGTGTTTTTACAGCTTTAAGATTTCAACTACCATATGCAAAAGTCCTACTGTAGTATTGTTCACAGATCTTAATGCATTTCTAAACCCCTCAAAAAATTTAATTAATTGCAACTTACCTATCCTTAGATGTGGTGGGTGCTTTAGTGTCTTTTTTTTCAGTCCTTCTTCTTTATGTTCACCTGGTGATCCTACCACTAATGCACTTCCTGTCCAAGGGGACAACACCCAAAGTACTATAATTATAGAGGAGCAGCTTTGTCACCTTAGAGCAGAACGACAAAACACCCCCCCCCCCCTCTCATAGCATAGTCGGGTGATGTTTTGTATATGTAATTATTAGTTCAAAAATTTCTGGCAGATTATCAGGTATGTTTTGCACTTATCTAACAGTTATAACAAAACGCATTTAACATAATATTTGACAGGCCTAAAAAGTAGCAAATACAGTAAGAGAAAATCGAATTTACGGTTTTACATAGACTTTAAGCATTGAGTTGTTCCCTTTCCCACAGAGAAACAATCTTCTTACTATATTTTCTTACTTATATTTTAAAATCCTCTGCGAAATTCAGGATCAGGATCAAGAAGCCTGGTAATCATAAGCACATAAGTACTACATAGGTACTATATGATCTTATGTTAAAACTAGAGTATGGCAAGCATTACAATTTGTCAGCATCCATGAGGGCAATCTCCACATTTTACCCTTTTAGGCCACATTTTACCCTTTTAGGGCTGGTTCAAACCAGAATTGAATGATTGATGTGCGTTTTTTCTGTGCAGTGCGATTTTCATCCCATTCATTCAGATGGACTGAAATCACACCAGACCACACAAAAAGTAGTGCATAAACTACTTTTGAAAAATGCGCTGCGCTGAATCGCATGGTGCTACGGTACATGCAATCTGGTGCATGTACCATGTAAATGCGGTGTGCGAAACATGCACAGAACATGTGAACCGTCTCTTAAAGTGGAGTTCTAGCTGAAAATAAATAAATAAATAAAAAAAAGGTCAGCAGCTACAAAAACTGCAGCTGCTGACTTTTAAAATACAGCCACTTACCTGTCCCTCGGTCCAGCAGTGTCCTCACCACCACTGGTTTCACGGTCATCTTCTCTCTCTTGCACCGGCATCTTTAGTGTGGGCATCCAGCTGTGACAGCTTGCAGCTTCACAGCCAGGTGCCCTCAGTGCATGCGTGAGAAGCGCTGCACTTTGTGAATGGCCCTGTAGTCTTCTGGGACCTGTCACGTGTCCCAGAAGACTACGGGGGGGAGGGAGGACAACTTCCGCTTCCGATCGCCTAGGAGATTGCAGCGGGTACCTGTCAAATTCGGGTACCCACTTCCCCGCCCCCCGCTCCACAAAGGTGCCAATCCTTAATGGGGAGCGGGGGACAAAGCGTTAAAGCGAAACTTCCCCATTTAGGATGGAACTCCGCTTTAACCAACCTCACAGTGGAGGTCTGTTCAGCAATTTACAGCTCTAGGACTCCACTGGATTAAAAAGAACCTATATTCCCAACTGTTCATTTTGTCACTAAAAGATGGTTGCAAATGTTGTAGTTATGCATACTCTGTAAAGGTGCAATAATTAAATATTTATGCCGTGATCATTTTAACAACACAGTTATGCACTAACTGGATTTTCCAACCATCCTTTTAGATCTCTGGGTACCTTAAATTGAACTTGTGTTTCCCATGTGTGGCAAAGCATTAAATTCACTTAAAATGGAAGTAAAGTCCACTTTTTACTTGTACCTACAGGCAAGCCTATAATAAGGCTTACCTCTAGGTACAGTGAATATCTCCTAACCTTGCACCATTTAGGAGATATTCACTTAGTTGGCAGCAGGTGACATCACCAGTGCTTTACCTTCAGAGCTCTGTGCTGGGGCTCCCGTGCACATGTACGTGGAAGCAACATCATCACGGTCTTGGCCATTCATGCATCCGGAGCCCACGAACCCAGAAGGAAGAACTGGTGAAGATTAAAGAGCCATGACAGCACTTTGCTGATGGGCTCCATGTGCAAGGTAGTTTGTCATAATGTTGTAGTATGTGGTGCAAACTACAGTAGTACATTATAACTTAACCCTGCTGGGGGCCCATTTTTTTTGTTATTTTTGTGGCAGTTTAATACCACTTTAAAGGATAAATTCACTTACCATTCATTTAAATGAGAATTGTCCCATAAGATTATATGCTCATTTAACATAGTTTAGGCTTATAATTTACCTGTAAAAGTTTACATTGTATAGACATCTAAAAGCCCTAAGAGGGCTATGATTTTCAAGTAGTGTAGGTGCTTAACAACAGAGCCAACTCTCCTGGAGAAGTCCAATTTTCCAGCAAGGCAATGGCAAGTGAATAAAAATTGCTAAGAAAGAAAAACACTGCGAATAAGCATTTAAAATACTTGATTTTTGTGCTTTTGTCTGCAATTTTTAAAGTTAATAGGATTTCTTTAAAGCCTAACTTAATTTAAAAAAAGTAAAAAAATCAGCACAAGAAACATTACTTAGTGCCATGTGTCCCTTCTGCTGCTGTCTTCTCCTTTAGTAGAGATCTTCCTTCTCTGATTTTACACCCACCCCTACCCTTGCTACTGTAATCTTCAGTGTGGCAGGGCTTAATGAAGCTGATGGAGCTGTGACAGGCATTCATCAAGGTGCCTGATTATCCCCACCCAACAGGTAACAGTATATTAGCAAGATGGGTAAGCTCTACACAGACATATAAAGAAAATAGCATGATTAAGGTACTTAGATTATTTTACAACACTTCCATGCTCTATGTAGCAATATTAATCGATTGAAACAAATAATAATGACTAGAGAAGAACACAAACTGTAAAAACTGTAGTGTCCACTTACATTGGTGGTCAATAGAAAGAAGCCCCCTCACATTGTTGGTCTATAAAGAAAAGCCCCTTCACATTTGTGATTAGTGTACCCCTTACATTGGATGACATAGGGAAATTGCCTGCTAACATTGGTGGGCATTGTAGGAGGGAGATTAATCTGTCACTGCTAACTGCTTGGGGAACCCCTAGCAACTTCTGGAGGAACCCCAGGGTTCCAAAGAACCCTGGTTAAGAATGGCTGCTTTAAAGTGGTTGTAGACATGATATACACTATATTGCCAAAAGTATTGGGACACCCCTCCAAATCATTGGATTCAGATATTTCTATCCACGGCCACAGGTGTATAAAATCAAGCACCTAGGCATACAGACTACGTCTACAAACGTAGAAAGAATGGGTCGCTCTCAGGAGCTCAGTGAATTCAAGCATGGTACTGTGATAGGTTGCCACCTGTGCAATAAGTCCATTCGTGAAATTTCCTTGCTACTAAATATTCCACGGTCAACTTTTAGTGGTATTATAACAAAGTGGAAGCAATGGGGAATAACAGCAACTCAGCCACAAAGTGGTATACCACATACAATGACAGAGTGGGGTCAGCGCGCAGTGTGCAGAAGTCACCAACTGTCTGCAGAATCAATCGCTAAAGACCTCTAAACATTGTGTGGCCTTCAAATTAACACAACAACAGTGCATAGAGAGCTTCATGAAATGTGTTTCCATGGTCAAGAAGCTACATTCAAGCCTTACATCAACAAGTGCAATGCAAAGTGTCAGCTGCACTGGCGTAAATCACATCACCACTGGACTCTAGAGCAGTGGAGACTTGTTATTTGGAGTGGCAAATCACACTTCTCTGTCTAGCAATCCGATGGACATGTCTGGGTTTGATGGTTGCCAGGAGAACAGTACTAGCTTGACTGTTTTGTGCCAAGTGTAAAGCTTGGTGGAGGGAGGATTATGATGGGTTGTTTTTCAGGGGTTGGACTTGGCCCCTTAGTTCCAGTGAAGGGAAGTCTTAAGGCATCAGCATACCAAGACATTTTGGACAATTTCATGCTCCCAACTTTGTGGGAACAGTTTGGGGATGGCCCCTTCCTTCCTGTTCCAATATGATTGTGCACCAGTGCATAGAGCAAGGTCCATGAAGTTTTAGATGAGCAAGTTTGGTGTGGAGGAACTTGACTGGCTTGCACCTCAACCTAATAGAACACCTTTGGGATGAATAAGAGGGGAGACAAATGCGCTTCTGAAAGAATGGTCAAAAATTCCCATAGGCACTCTCCTAAATCTTGTGGACAGCCTTCCCAGAAGAGTTGAAGCTGTTATAGCTGCAAAGAGTGGGCCAACTCAATATTGAACCCTATGGACTAAGACTGGGATGCCATTAAAGTTCATGTGCATGTAACGGCAGGCGTCCCAATACTTTTGGCAATATAGTGTGAGCAAAGCATATCCCTAAAGTGTGTCTCATTCCAGAGTACTAAGTGTCATTTATGTCTGCTGCCTCATTCCTCTGCTATTACCATGAGTCACTTCTGACAGGTTTTTCTGAAAGTTCCCGTGAGCTGTAAGGATGGGGGCGTCTCTTTTATCCAATCAGCTCTCAGGACTCTCCTCACTGAGCTCTGCAGAGTGTAACTTCTACTCTCCGGCCCCTTTTTAATGAACATCCAGACAAGCGTTAAAATTCAGCACTTTGAATGGATGTAGAGAAGAGAAGACTGCAGATCGACATTTACTACTTACGTAGGGGAATTTGTTTCATCTCTGTGTGTCACCTGAGGCCAGTCACTCCACTGTATGGCTTTACAACCAATTTAATGAATCAATAACCAGACACCTCCTCTGTGAGTTAGATGAAAGAATAGTACACTCACTTACATTATGTTAGATGACCAGCTCCTGAGCTGCCAAAAATAAACATGTCATAGAGTTCATTAATATCTGTAATGACTCCTATGTGACCATTTTATGGGACGGCTGATGTGAACACTGTATGTCTGTACAGCTGATCCTTCTAGGTGGATGTACGCTAAATAGTCAACTTTAATGCTATAAAATGTTTAGTGCATATCAAAATAAAGTCCATGACAAATCTTTACTTAGTTCCACATATGTTCTCAAATAGTTTTTTTCTTAATTGTTGTTAAACCTTTTAGGGCATCTGCTCTGATCTCATTTGGAATTGCAGATCCATGATGGAGAGCTAAAGGTCATAATTATATCTTTGCTTAGCAATTAAAAGCATTTCTGACCAGTTCCGCTCATTAATTCCACTAACAAGCTTGTCCACAGTTCCTTCTGGAATGACTTTCGTGGAGAGAACAGATGACTACTATATACTGATCACAATGTTTAATGCGTATCTAAACCTAAGAACAAAAATGTAATATATTACAGCTTACCAGTCTTAGGTGTAGTGACTGACATTTTTGTACACTTTTTTTAATTTTAAGTGGTGATCATCAACAACACACTTCTTGCCCTAGGATGAAAATGCTCACTCACTGGACTTTTTTAAGAAGCAGTTTTGTCACCTTAGGCCCAGAATTGTATTAAGACTGCAGCTTTCCTCCTTCTCTGATCATCTAAATGACATAGGGGCAAGGCTTTATGTAGTCCATAGCAAAAACTAGGAAAAATGCTCACTGTTAACAGTCAACATGGGCAGAAAGCACAAGGACATAGGTCCACACTGGATTTCTGGCAGGATCAACAATCACTTTTCTGTGACTGCAGCATTACTCTCCAAAAAGAAGCGGAAATGGATGTATGTTACTGTGCATTTTATATGGTAAATTTAATTTTTGCACAGAATGTCGGAATAAATCCAAATATGTAATGCATTGTGTGAAGGTAAAACTATTTTTTTATACTATAACAGACTGTATATGTAAAGTCACTGAACCATGCTACAATGAGACTAATTTTAGTAGCATGTTCTGTAAAAGGAAAAGAGTGTGTTTAAATGGGAACATAATATGGAACGTAGATTGTAAAATTATTTTAAAACTGAAACTGACACAACACATCAATCATTCACAAGTGTTATTACCTTGCATTTATAAGCACCCATAGGCATAAGATGCCTATGTCTCCATATCTGTCAGAGTGTCACCGTATATGCATTTAATAATAATTGCTTTATGACTATTTTAACACATTTCTAATTAGTTTAATTTTTCCTAGATTTTAAACTACATAGATATAAACTATTATTTACAGAAAAGAGATATAAACTAATATTGGGAATTAATCAGATTAAAGTGATACTAAAGACTTTTTCTCTTAAAAATAACAAACATGTCTATACTTACCTGCTCTGTGCAGTGGTTTTGCACAGAGCAGCCTGGATCCTCCTCTTCTTGGGTCCCCCGCCGGCACTCCTGGTCCCTTCCTCCTGTCGGGTGCCCCCATATCTAACAGTTTAGAATGGGGGCCACCGAGCAGGCGTGCTCCCCAGCCAAGGCTCTGCATGTCTATTTACACACTGCCTCAACAAATCAGAAGAGACAGTTACCATAGAACCAAAGCTCTCGTGGATTTTGCTGGATCAAGAGGGGCTCAGGTAAGTGCTAGGGGGCGCTGGGGGATCTGCTACACACAGAAATCTTTTTTACCTTCATGCATAAAATGCACGAAGGTAAAAAACGTTGAGCCTTTAGAACCACTTTAGACCTAGGTATCCACATCTGATATAAATACACGATATTGCCAAAAGTATTGGGACATCCCTCCAAATCATTGGATTCAGGTGTTCCAATCACTTCCATAGCCACAAATGTATAAATTTTTAGCACCTAGGCATGCAGACTGCTTCTACAGACATTTGTGAAAGAATGGGTCGCTCTCAGGAGCTCAGTGAATTCAGTTGTGGTACCATGATTGACCTGTGCAATAAGTCCATCCTTGATATTACCTTGCTACTAAATATGCCACGATCAACTGTTAGTGGTATTATAACAAAGTGGAAGCAACTGGGAACAACAGCAACTTTGGCTGCCAGGAGAATGGTACTTGCCCGACTGCATTGTGCCAGGTGTAAAGTTTGGTCGAGGGGGGATTATGGCGTGGAGCTGTTTTTCAAGGCTTGGGCTTGGCCCCTTTATTTCCAGTGAAGGGAACTCTTAAGGCGTCAGAAAACCATGACATTTTGGACAGTTTCATGCTCCCAACTTAGTGGTTACAGTTTGGGGATGGCCCCTTCCTGTTCCAACATGACTGCGCACCAGTGCACAAAGCAACTTCCATAAAGACATGGATGAGTGAGTTTGGGGTGGAGGAATTTGACTGGCCTGCACCTTAACGAAATAGAACACCTTTGGGATGCGAGCGGAGACTGCGAGCCAGGCCTTCTCGCCCGACATCAGTGACTGACCTCACAAATGTGCTTCTGAAAGAATGGTCAAACATTCCCATAGACACACTCCTAAACCTTGTGGACAACCTTCCCAGAAGAGGTGAAGCTGTTATAGCTGCAAAGGGTGGGCCAACTCAATATTGAACCCTACGGACTAAGACTGGGATGCAATTAAAGTTCATGTGCGTGTAAAGGCAAGTGTCGCAATACTTTTGGCAATATAGTGTATGTTCAATATACAGATTCTAAAAATGCCATGCTGGTTATTTACTAAAACTGGAGAGTGTAGAATCTGGTGCAGCTCTGCACAGAAAACAATCAGCTTCCAAGTTTTATTGATAAAGCTAAACAAGCTGAAGTTAGAAACAGATTGGCTACCATGCACAGCTGCACCAGATTCTGAGTGCACAGGCTTTATTACATATACCTCAATGTTTGCAGCTAGACTGCTAATTTACCCACTTGCCTACCGGGCACTTTTATCGCTTTCTGCCAAAGCCAAATTCACCTTTCAGTGCTGTTGCACTTTGAATGACAATAGTGCAGTCATGCAACACTGTACCCATGAAATTTTTATAATTTTTTCACACAAATAGAGATTTCCTTTGGTGATATATAATCACCACTGGGTTTTTTATTTTTTGCACTATAAGTGAAAAAAATTTGTTTTTCTTTGTTTCCGTAATAAAATCTTGCAAATAAAAAACGTTTCTACATACATTTAGACCAAAATGTATTTTGCTACATCTTTATGGTGAAAATAACCAATGTCAGTGTTTATTATTTAGTTAGTAGGAAAGTTATAGAGTCCACAAACTATGGTATATATCTAAAATTCAGTACATTCCGATGTACTTTTGGCCTATCTCATTTCTTGAGGCCCAAAAACGCCAGGACAGTGCAAATAGCACCCAAATGACCGCTCTTCTGAAAGTAGACAATCTGAGGTACGTAGTAAAAGGCATGGTGAGTTTTTTTAAGTTGTATTCAATCACCAATGCAGTATAGCATCACCATATATCATGATGTATCATAATATCATCAGTATGTAAAACAAAATCTTTTGTGTTTTGTTTTACAAGTTTGTGTTCCTTGGTGCAGCAGAATTAAAATGAAATGTTTTCTCACAGACTTGTGAATTTTTGAGAGATGAGAGTGGCACTGTGCTCAGTACAAATCCCCATTCTTATCACTCAGCTTGAAGTTCATCAGACTTCATTTTTGTCACAGTAGGTACCAGTCGGTAATACAGGGGATATTATATCATTTAAAAAATCCTTTTTTTGCTCCCTAAAATGGGAAAGAAATATACAAGGTAGAACTAAAACCTAGGTATTTATAATTCCATTTATCAAATTATAAATTTATCTGGAGATGGTAGCAAATTCCTCTGAGATTAAATGCTAGGTACTCAGAGATTAAGGGATCCACTATCTGTAAAAGGTATTAACCCTTTTGGGTGGCAATTTTACGTTTTTATGAAGTCCACAAGCAAATATGAATTACTATTACAGCTGAGCTATGGTTAGTGTTATTTAATTGTTAGAATGATATTTAGTGTTAGAGAAAGAATTGATTATAAGATCTCTGACAGTGTGATTGAAGATCCCAAATGTTGAAAAATCAAGTGCAGCACCCTCCTAGTCAGGTGCTAGGATTTGTATAGTTAGGTTAAGTATAGCTCTGTTTCTCTGTTTAATAGAGAGGCTGTTAGGAAAATCTAGTTGGGCTCTCTGCTTAACAGAGTGCTGTGATGGATTAGTCAGGTCTGCTGATGATGCTCTGGTGCTGCTGAGTTTGCCTTGAGTTCTGGCCATCTTCAGGAAGCTATGAGAGCCTTCCAGAACCTGGGAAGGAACTAGGTCTCATTGCATGCTGGGAGTGGTATTTATGTTCTGTCAGCACATGGGTTCAGTGTCTTTCCCAGAATGGAATTGAACCAAGCCAGGCTGGAGGTAGACTTGCCTCACCTGGTACTGGCTGCCATGTGGGCCTCAGGTGGTTGACTTGAGGGCCTGAAGTTAGAGAGTGACCCTGGTTATACAGTATGCTGACTAAGGGGGGCTGTCTGCCAAAGCTCTGTCTGGTATCACTGGGGGGGTTTTGCTTGGCAGATTGGAAGGAGGCTACCATTCTGTCCTTGGGCCGTGTAAGTACAGACATTGAGAACTTTGGGGATTCTGTGTGCTTGCTACTCCCCTGATGATTGATAGTCAGCATGGGTCTAAAAAGAAAAGAGAACACTGGATAGTGTTCTCAATACCTTGTCCAACTGTTGCTACTGCATAGGACTTTGCAAAGCTAAGTTATCTTTGGGCTGGTGCAGTCTTTCATAACTGGCTTGTACCTGAGGAGCTCAGCTCTCTAACGTCTACTACTGCAAAAAGGGACTTTGCATACTCCTAAACTACTTTCTACTTGCAAATTAAAGAGAAGTCTGCTATCTACTGTCATCCAGGACTTCAAAAGTGCTCAACTAAGAGATCAGCTAGATGTCCTCAGTGTGAATAGTTCTAATGTTGGAGTGTCCTACTGAATTTCCCATCCCTATCCCCAGTTCTACAATAAAACTCCAAAATCAAACATCCCCTAGACTGGTCACTTAAGACAATGAGTGAAAGTGTGTATGTATCTGGCTGTGGAAAATACCTTGCACTTGGCTTCGGGGCGAAGCAGGGGAAAGCCTGGGCAATAATACAAGTGGCCTTCACGAGGGTGGCGCTACACAAGTAAGATGCCAAATTGTCAGATTTAATCCAAAAGAAATTGGAAAACTGTTACTAAGAAACAGGGCAATAAAATAATAATTTGGAAAATCTGAAATATACCGGTATATGGATTTCTAGATATTTATTTTAAAGTGTAATGAGATCAAAAGGCATCTGTGGGGTTTGTATGTAGCGAGAAATATGTTGGTTTTTTTCAGGTAATGTATGCCTTTTAAGTATTTTTTATATATGCCATTTTAATTTTTTTTATTTTTTAAGAAAATAAAATTAATATTCTGGCCTCCAGAGTATGGGCAGAGTAGGCATGACCAGTCTGTGTTTTCTGCATACCAGCATTGGGTGCTTCAGTGGCCAATGCCTGAGTGCTGTCACATGTGGGCTGAGGGCTTCTGTGTATCTGAGATCCGTGTATGAAAGAAAACATACTGACTTTTAGGACTCAAACACACTGAAGTACAGACTTAAGACTGCAGTAGAAGCCATTTCAATGCTCTTGAACACAAAGCCTTTATATTTTATTTCATGCTTGTATTTTGCATGAGAACAGAATGTGTGGCTCAATCCCAGTGAATGCGCAACATTTATTTATCCTCTATGCCTCTGCAAAACAGGACCCAGGTCAGGCAAGGTTTACACCTTTGCATGTCAGGAACATGCACAAAATTGCATGCTTTCCCGACATGCATAGAAACGTGCTGTCCTTTAGCAGACATTAATTGTTAATGGCACCTTGTTTATCTGCTAACATGCACATGTCGTACAGTGCGTTTTTGGAAAAGGGTCAAGGACTTCTTTTCCATGTTTCTGGTGTGTAGGGCAGCTTATTGAAATGGACCACCCTACACATGACACAGGGAAAAACACAGAAAATGTAATATGCACATACTCTGTCACACCTGTAGGTGGACATAGTCTTAAGCTGACCATACATGGACTGAAATTTGGCCTGTTTACCAAGGCCCAGCTGAATTTCGATCCATGTACGGGCAGGCTGTTTTGCACATATCAATCAACTTATGTCCTACCAGTTTGTTGGAAAATTCACTCTCGATCAGTGCCGCTAGTCAATGCTGATGAGTTACATGGTAAAATAGTTAGTGTGGCTGAAAAAAGACAAAGGTTCATCTAGTTCAACCATAAAAAAAAAAAAATTATAATCCTACACCCACAGTTGATCCAGAGGAAGGCAAAGCATGATCCAATTTGCTCATGCAGGGGAAAAAATTCCTTCCTGATCCCCCGAGAGGCAATCGAATATTCCCTGGATCAACTTAACCTATAAATGTTAATAACCAGTTATATTCTGTGTATCCAAAAAAGAATCCCGGCCTTTTTTAACCTCCTTGGCGGTATTCCCGAGTGTAGCTCGGGGTAACATTTCAGTACCAAAAGCAGTAACCCCGAGCTACACTCGGGAATACCATGCGGCGCTGCTCCGGCATGTGTTCTTCACTTACCTTACCCTGCGCTCCCACGATGTGTCCCCTGCAGCGTCCCCGGCCATCTCCTCCGGCTGATGCCGACATCCGGCTTCTGTGTCCTGTCCCTGTGACGTCGGGACGTACGGGCGCCGCCGCCGGCGGCGGCGGGAAATTTAAAAATTTAAAAAAATGTCTTTTTTTTTTTTCATTTTACACAGTAAAACATTGCTGTTTCAACCTATTTCACATACATATTGTCCCTAGTGCTTTGTCCTGCGCCCTGCCTGCATTTTGTCTGTTCTTTCTGCCTGGAAAGTGAGAAAAGTCCATGGCGTCCAAAAAGTGTCCCTTTAGGTCAAAAGCGGTTTAGATCAGCTAGAGAACAGCGATAGTAAATCAGAACCACTTGCAGAATTGAGTGATGATTCGTGGGGGAAATTCGTCATCAGAAACTGAAAACGATTTTGCGACTGAGCTCAGCAATGTGCGAACTTGGCGCTCTATTTCACATTTCAGTGTTTTTGGTTTGATTATATTATTGAATTAAATTTTTTATTATTTTTATATTATTTTTATGATTATTTATTAAATTTTAATTTATGATTTTGTGTTTCAAATTTTATCATACCCGGGATGTTTACTAGACTCTTGTTCGGACAGATTTCAGTGAGTTTTTCCTAAAAATTACAGCCTACAATAAAAAAAATACATATTTCCATGCAAAAAAATGGTACCGCTTTCAGCACCAAAAATCTGAAATAATCATACCGCCAGGGAGGTTAAAGCAATCTACTGGGCTGGCCAGAACCAACTTTTGAGGGAGTCTATTCCACATTTTCACAGCTATTACTGTGAAGAAACCTTTCCGTAGTTGGAGATTACATTTCTTTTCCTCCAGATGTAAAGCATGCCCCCTTGTCCTCTGTGATGACCTCAAGGTGAATAACTCTACACCGAGTTCACTATATGAACCACTGATGTATTTATACATGTTGATCATATCCCCCCTTAATCTCCTCTTTTCAAGAGACAATAAATTTGGTTCCTCTAATATTTCCTCTTAGCGGAGCTCCTCCATGCCTCTTATTGGTTTGGTTGCCTTTCTCTGTACTTTCTCCAGTTCCCCAATGTTCTTTTTGTGAATTGGTGGCCAAAACTGAACTGCATATTCCAGATGAGGTGTTACTAATGATTTGTACAGGGGTAATATGATATCTCTCTCTCTCTCTGGAGTCTATACCTATTTTAATACAAGAGAGGATTTTGCTCATTTTAATAACCACAGCTTTGCATTCAATGCCATTATTAAGCATAAGATCTACCCGAACTCCCAGATCCTTCTCCTCCATTGATTCCCCCAATTGTCAACATTAAACCTCATTTGCCACATAGTTGCCCAATTAAACAGTGCATTGAGGTCGGCTTGTAAGTTGGAGGCATCCTGTAAGGACATTATTTCACTGCACAGCTTGGTGTCATCTGCAAAGACTGAAATGGTATTTTAATCCCAGACCCTATATTGTTTATAAATATATTAAAAAGTAAGGGTCCCAACACTGATCCTTGGGGTACACCACTGATGACCCTAGACCATTCAGAGTATGAATCATTAACCACTACTTTCTGAATACGATCTTTTAACCAGTTTTCTATCCATGTACATACAGATTTTTCCAAGCCTGTAGACTTTACCTTACACATTCGCCATGTGTGCGGAATTGTGTCAAACACTTTTGCAAAATCCAAGTATATCACGTCAACCGCCACCCCTCTGTCCAAGGTTTTGCTCACCTATAAAAAAAAAATCAGATTTGTCTGACAACTTCTGTCTTTCATGAATCCATGCTGTCTGTTACTTAAAATATTTTTTTCTAGCAAAAACTCATCTATGTGGTCTTTTATTAAACTCTCCAATATCTTCCCAACTATAGAAGTTAAACTAACAGGTCTATAATTACTTGGTAAAGATTTTGACCTCTTTTTAAATATTGGCACCACATTGGCCTTATGCCAATCCAGTGGTACTATGCCAGTCATTAAAGAGTCCCTAAAAATTAGAAACAATGGCTTTGAAATGACAGAGCTCAATTCTTTAAGGACCCGTGGGTGTATGCCATCTGGTCCAGGTGCTTTATTCACCTTTATTCTGTCTAAATATTTCTGGATCATATCAATTGTGAGCCAATGTGGATCTTCTGGAGCTGTGTCAATACCATGCCAATTATGGACAAGACAAGCTCCCCCATGCCCCTTTGTATACACAGAGCTGAAGAAGGTATTTAATAAATTTGCCTTCTCTTTGTCCCCAGTTACCCACTCTAGATTATTTTGTAAAGGGCCTATATGCTCGGACCGGAGCTTTTTACTATTAATATATTTGAAGAATTTTTGGGGGTTTGTCCTGCTATCTTTTGCAATCTCTAGTTTTGTTTTCAATTTTTGCAGCCTTTATTTCCTTTTTGCATATTCTGTTATATTCTTTGTAATGTTTAAACGATGATAGCGCTCAGGGGTGGACTGACCATTTGGAAACTCGGGCATTGCCCGAGGGCCCGGGGTCACTAAGGGGCCCCATGAGATGCCCCTGGTATCTTTTTCATAGGCTTTTTTGAGTCCGCCCCTGATAGCGCTCCTTCATTTAATAAAAGCTCTTTCTTATTATCTATAGTTTTTTTTTAACTTTGGCCATAAGGCACATAAGTTTGATTTTTAGCCTTTTAAACTTGTTGCCTATGGGAATATATTTTGCAGTGTGTTCACATACAGTCTTTTTGAAGAACTCCCATTTCTGTGTTGTGTTCATCGATGCCAATATTCCCTCCCAGTCTAAGTCTTGGAGAGCAGCTCTCAGCCTTGGAAAATTAGCTCTCTTACAGTTGAGCTTTTTTTATGTTTCCCGTATGTGCTTGTTGTTTACAGCTAACAATAAATGAAAACATGTTATAGTCACTGCTACCCAGATTTTTTTTATGTGGACATTCGTAATAAGGTCTGCATGGTTTGAGATTACCTGGTCCAGCAGAGCATCATTCTTAGTTGGGGCCTCTATGAACTGTCCCATAAAATTGTCCTGTAGTAGGTTTATACATTTTTGCCCTTTAACTGTTCCTGTAGTACCATTGCTCCAGTCAATTTCTGGGTAGTTAAAATCCCCCATTATTATTACTGTCCCAGCCCTTGCAGCCCTATCGATCGTGCAAAGAGCTGAGTCTCCACCTCCTCATTAACTGGGAGGTGTATAACAAACTGCAATGATTACCTTTGTAGTACGCACCCCCATGTGCAGTTCCACCCATAATGCCTCATCACACTCTCCAGCAACTAGGTCCTCTTTCACACTCGCTCTGAGATCACTTCTCAGATAGAGACAGACACCACCACCTTTCCTTTTTACCCTGTCTCTCCGAAAGAGAACTTAGCCAGGAATATTAATGGCCCAGTCATGTGAAGAATGAAGCCAAGATTCAGCAATACCTATTAAATCATAGTTCTGTTCATGCACCAAAGCTTTCAACTCATCTATTTTGCTTGGCAGACTTCTGGCATTGGTGAACAAACACTTTAATTCATTGACACACGTATTTTGCATATTTTTTATTTTCATACAATTGGTACCAATTCCACTGATTGTTTGTAACATGGGAACCTTCTTATCATCTGGCATAGCCCTCCCCCCATCTTTCTCTGTTCCACCCACCAATAAGGACTGACCCCGTCTGATCTGTCTACCCCATTATAATCTAATCCCCCCCCCTCGATCCTAGTTTAACAGCCTCCTGCCCACAATATAAGGTAATAATGGGCACAAGGCGGTTCTCTCGTTCTGGGAGGATGTCATATGATGTCCTCCCACTCTAACCACGCGTGCGCGACTCCGAGAGCGCACAGCGTGGCAATCGGTGGTGCTCTGTCTCCTTCGGACACCAATCAATGGAAAGAACCAAAGTTGTCGGCCCGGTCATGTGATCAGCTGTGTCCAGTCACATCTGATCGCATGTAAATAGGGAAATGCCGGTTATCGGCATTTCTCAGATTTACGAGCTGTCACTCTGACAGCTCAAGAGGAGAGGAGAGCCCGTAATTGGCATTCCTCAGAGGGAACATGTACACTGATCATCAGGGCACTGATGATCAGTGTGCCCTGATGATCAGTGTAGCCCCAGCAGTGCCACCTGTCAGTGTCCATCAATGCCAGCTGTGAGTGCTCATCAATTCCACCTGTCAGTGCCACATCAATGCCACATATCAGTGCCTACCAGTGCATATCAATGCCACATGTCAGTGCCCATCTGAGCTGCCTTTCAGTGTCACCTATCAGTGCCAATCAGTGCCACCTATCAATGCCAGTCAGTGCCACCTATTAGTGCTGCCAATCAGTGCCGCCCATCAGTGCCGCATATCAGTGCCCATCAGTGCTGCCTAACAGTGCCAGTCAGTGCCGCCTATCAGTGCCAGTCAGTGTCACCTATCCGTGCCACCTATCAGTGCCGCCTATCAGTGCCGTATATGAGTGCTGCCTTTCAGTGCCCATCAGTACTGATGTCAATGCCCATCAGTGCCACCTACAGTGCCACATCAATGCCACATATCAGTGCCTACCAGTGCATATCAATGCCACATATCAGTGCCCATCTGAGCTGCCTTTCAGTGTCACCTATCAGTGCCAATCAGTGCCACCTATCAATGCCAGTCAGTGCCACCTATTAGTGCTGCCAATCAGTGCCGCCCATCAGTGCCGCATATCAGTGCCCATCAGTGCTGCCTAACAGTGCCAGTCAGTGCCGCCTATCAGTGCCAGTCAGTGTCACCTATCAGTGCCACCTATCAGTGCCATATATGAGTGCTGCCTTTCAGTGCCTATCAGTACTGATGTCAATGCCCATCAGTGCCACCTACTAGTGCCTCCTCATCAGTGCCCATCAGTGCCACCTATCAGTGCCCATCAGTGCAGCCTATCAGTACCCATCACTGCAGCCTCATTATCGCACATCAGTGAAGGAGAAAAATCACTTATTTACAACATTTTATAACAAAAACTAAGAAAAAACATTTGTTTTTTTTCAAAATTTTCAGTTATTTTTGGTTTGTTTAGCAAAAAATAAAAAACCCAGAGGTGAATAAATACCACCAAAAGAAAGCTCTATCTGTCTCAAAAAAATTATAAAAATTTCATATGGGTACAATGTTGCATGACCGCAATTGTCATTCAAAGTGCGACAGCGCTCTTAGCTGAAAATTGGCCTGGGCAGGAAGGGGGTATAAGTGCCCTGTAGGCAAGTGGATAAATACTCCTCCAGCCTCCCCATAAACCTCTCCCCCAGCACAGCAGACCCTCTTCCATTTAGGTGCAAACCATCTCTAGCAAATAGGTTGCATCCCAATGAAGTCAGCCCAGTGCTCTATAAACCCAAATCCTCCCCTCTTACATCAGGTCTTTAGCCATGCATTTAGTTCTCTAATCTCCCCCTGTCTTTCCTGAGTTGCACATGGCACAGGTAATATTTCAGAGCATATCACCTTGGAGGTCCTTCCCTACAACTTGCAGCCTAGTTCTTTAAATTGATTCTTAAGGAGCCTCCACCTTCCATGTATTCTGCCATTGGTTCCAACATGGACCAAGACAGCTAGGTCATGCCCAGCCCCTCCCAGTAATTTATCAACCCGGTCCACCACAAGCCAAACCCTGGCACCAGGGAGACAGCAAACCATTCGGTTGAGGCAATCCTGGCGACATATTATTCTCTCAGTCCCTCTGATAGTCTGACTAAGTATAGTCTGACTGTATTTTGAGTGTATCTCCCTGCTGTCAGAATACAATAGCACAGTGGGAGGGATTCCCCCATCCACCTCGAGTTGGCAGCATCAAGTCATTTTCTTTCATTCAACCCTCTGGTTGAATTTAAAAAATAAAAATGACTCATGTATGGCCAGCCTTGGGCTGGCCATACACTAAGCAATTTTCTTACCTTCAGCCATGGTTTGAAGGAAAGAAATCCCTTCCACTGCACTATTGTATTCTGACAATGGGAGATGTCTCTGCCATCTTAATACTGTGATTACTGCTGCCAGCTATAGCCTGTGGCAGTAATTATATGAAAAAAAACCCCAACATGCTGGCTGCACTGAAGTCGATTCATAGATCGATTTCAGTACATCCAGCCTGCCCATAGATGGATTGAAATTTGTCTGCTTCCTGCTGAACTGTGATCCTTCTATGGCCGGCTTTAGTGTCGTATGTTCAGGGTGTGAATTATGATTCATATGTATAAGTCTTGAAGCTGTAGGACAGTTGGACTATGTACAGATATGGATACTTGGGACCTCTGACTTGCTCATTTTCTATTGATGTGGGAGGACATAAAAATTAGCTTTATCTCTTGCTGTCTCTGCTAATCTGCTCTCTGCTTCAGACAGTATCATTAAGTGCCCCCAATCAATTCATTAATAGATCTATTACTCAGTGGCCAGCACAGGCCACTTTGTTTTTTTTAACCATTATAAATCATTAGCACACCACCAACCAATCAAAATACTTCTTTCTGCTCTTCAAGGAGTCTTATCAATATTTACACACCTTATCAGTATGAGAGAGAGCCCTTAGAATCATATGAATCAATCAGCCCTAAGAGTCAATACTCCAACCTGTCACATACAGCTCTCCAGCCTGACTGATGAACCAGTATCTAGACAGCCCAGGAATTTGGATGGTTTTCTATGAAGCATAATGGCAGTGGTCTGGTTATTAAACTTTATTATATTTTGTATGCTATTTTCTGTAATTTGTGTATAGGAAATCAAACTGAACTAGTCCTTTTACATACTTTACCTGTAATAAGACATACGCTAATTTGCAGCCCTGGTGTCACTATTCATCCACTACACAACATCATGTAGTTTAACATACCGGTTTATATATTCAAAACAGGGCAATCTTCAATTTTTTATGAGGTCCGAGATGTTTTTTTCCTTGTTTAGTCTTGCTCAGCTATGACATCCTGAAGAGAAGGTGATTTGCAGAGGTTCCAAGTTTATGAGCAAAGAGACTGCATAAACAGTAAGTTATTTTTTAGAAACTACATTGCTTCATTGCAGTAATGCCGAATACTGAGTTTAGCTGTAAATATAAAAAGAAAAGCCTGTGGGGAAAAGTTGAAAATAGCTTTTGCACTGAAGAGTGTGAATTCACAAACCTTCTGGAGAGATTCAGGGATTGCTGAGCATCCCAAATCTTGTTAGAGTTTGCTCCAGCATGAGATTTAGGACCCTCAGTGGTCTCAGAATCTTTCTGGAAGGTTGATATGTCACCTTCACCTAGGTACAGATGATCTTTATTCGCCATTACTGACTTACCATGCCTTGTTCTACACTGTGTCTTGGTGTGGGGACAGCTATCTTGGTAGAGGAGCCGTGCTGATAGGGGAATATTAAAGCAGCAGGGTAGGTCCACAGATAGCATAGATTCACAGAATGAATAAAGCAGAAACAATGGCATACAGATTCCACTCCAGCAAGCAGCACCATAGTGGAATCACCAATTAATACTCCAGTCTTACTCCTGAGACTAGCAGTGAGAAGCTGCATTTCCTTAAAGTGGTTGTAAAGCCAGGGCATTTTTTGCCTTAATGCATTCTCTGCATTAACTTCTTGCTGACCAGCCACTGTAGAAATATGGTGGCAGGTCGGCATGGCTGGGCAAAACCACGTTTTAAAACGTGCATTTGCAAAACAGGTAGGGGGCATGCGCGAGGCGCGTGCCTGCCCTACCCATCCCACCGATTGTGGCCGCGGGTGTCAGTCGCCGGGTCACGACGGTCATTACCTACTGTGTCCCGGCGATTAGTGGCAATCACTGACAGAGAGGATGGCAGCAGTGTTTACACGACTGCAGCAGTGCTTTCTGTCAGTCCCGTCAGCTCCTGACATGCTGATCCGGAGAGAACAGTTTATCTCTCCAGATCAGCGTGTTCCCCAGTAGTACACACCCCCGCCCCCAAGTAAAACACTCCCGTCACACAGTTAACCCTTTCAGTAAATAAAAAAGTTAACCTCTTCCTCCCCAGTGCCATTAGTACAGTGTCAGTGTTTTTTTTTTTGATCACTGTATTGGTGTCACTGGGGATGTCAGTGACCCCAAGTCAGTTCCCCCCCAGTGTCAGAATGTCCGCCGGAGTCCCGCAGTTCTGCCATAAGTCGCAGATCGCCGCCATAAGTCACTGATCGCCGCCATAAGTCGCTGATCGCCGCCATTATTAGTATAAAAAAAAAATTAAAATCCCAGTATCTTTCCCGCCATTTGTAAACGCTATAACTTTCATGTAAACCAATTAATTTACACGTATTGGGATTTTTTTTTAGCAAAGACATGTCGCAGAATGCATTTTGGCAGAAATTTATAACTAAATTTGATTTTTGCATTTTTTTTTACTGGACATGTTGACCTACTGAGCGACATATCAGACTGGATGTCGCTCCACTTCCTTAAACTGAACCTCTCCAAAACCGAGTTTCTTGTCTTCCCCCCAGCCTGGACACCACCCTCCATTGACTTCTCCATCATGTCCAACAACGCCACCATCAAACCCGCCCCGCAGGCCAAAGTACTTGGTGTCATTCTGGACTCCAACCTATCCTTCCAGCCCCAAGTCCAATCTTTAACAAACTCATGCAGACTCCACCTCCGCAACATCGCCAAAATACGCACGTTCCTAACCCCAGAAACCACTAAACAGCTCATCCACTCCCTCATCATATCACGACTCGACTACTGCAACTCCCTCCTCACTGGCCTGCCTCGCCGCTGGTTATCCCCGCTTCAGTCGATCCTGAATACGGCTGCCAGACTCATTCACCTTTTCAACCGCTCCGTTTCTGCCACCCCCCTCTGCCAATCCCTCCACTGGCTTCCGATTGCGCAGCGGATCAAATTCAAAATCCTAACACTGACGTACAAAGCCATCCACCATACTGCCCCGAACTACATCACTGACCTAATATCCAAGTACCGCCCAGCACGCACACTCCGCTCCTCACAAGACCTCCTTCTCTCTAGTTCCCTAGTCTCCTCCTCCCATGCCCGCCTCCAGGACTTCTCCAGGGTGTCACCCATCCTCTGGAACTCCCTGCCCCAACCCATCAGATTATCACCTACTCTCCTTTCCTTTAGGCGCACCCTGAAAACCCATCTCTTCAGGGAAGCCTACCCCATCCCCTGCTATCTTGCCGACCTCCTCCACTCTTCCTACCACTCCATCCCCCACAGCTATCTCCTCCTGTGCCACCATCCCCTCCCTCCTAGATTGTAAGCTCGAAAGAGCAGGGCCCTCAATCCCCTCATGTTTTGCATTGTATTGGTATTGTTCTGTCACATGTTCTGTCCCCCTTTGTAATGTACAGCGCTGAGCGAACCATTGGCGCTTTATAAATACTGTATAATAATAATAAAAATAATAATAGCAAAAAGTCCAAAATATTGTTTTTTTTCCTCAAAATGGTCAGCTTTTTTTTTTATAGCGCAAAAAATAGAAAATGCACAGGCGATCAAATACCATCGAAAGAAAGCTCAATTTGTGGGAAAAAAAGGATGTAAATTTCATTTATTGCATGACTGCACAATTATCCGTTAAACTAGTGCTGCGCTGTATAGCAAAAAAATGGCGTAAGTTGCAGTATCTATACCAGGGGTGGGCAAACTTTTTGACTTGAGGGCCACAATGGGTTCATATATTGGACCCGGGGGCTGGACCAAGAGTAGATGAATTATGTGTATGTGTCATCCATAGTAAGTATAGTAATATTCCCCCATAGTAAGCATAGTAATTAATCCCCCATATAGTAATTCATCCCCCATAGTAATTCATCCCCCATAGTAATTCATCCCCCATATAGTAATTCATCCCCCATATAGTAATTCATCCCCCCTATAGTAATTCATCCCCCATAGTAATTCATCCCCCCATAGTAATTCATCCCCCATAGTAATTCATCCCCCCTATAGTAATTCATCCCCCATAGTAATTCATCTCCCCTATAGTAATTCATCCCCCATATAGTAATTCATCCCCCATATAGTAATTCATCCCCCATAGTAATTCATCCCCCATATAGTAATTCATCCCCCATATAGTAATTCATCCCCCATAGTAATTCACATCCCATATAGTAATTCATCCCCCCTATAGTAATTCATCCCCCCTATAGTAATTCATTCCCCATATTAATTCATCCCCCATATTAAATCCCCAAGTCCCCCCTGTGTCAATTCACTTACCTTTGCTCCGCGCGTTCCTCTCGCCGTGTCCCGCGCCGTTCCGGTGTAGCATGAAAATCTGTCTCCTATGAGGATCTGTCCCCCTCGACGTATCTGCGCATGTGCCAGTTTCAGGCATTAGCAGCAGATCGGCGATCTCCGGCACATGCGCAGATACGTCGAGGGGGACAGATCCTCATAGGAGACAGATTTTCATGTTACACCGGTCTTCAGAGCGGACTGTGAGAGGAGCCTATCTCCGCGGGTCGGATTAAAAGGTCCGCCGGGCCGTATACGGCCCGCGGGCCGTAGTTTGCCCATTGCTGATCTATACCATAGTTTGTAGACGCTATAACTTCCACACAAAGCAATCAATATACACTTATTGGGATTTTTTTTTACCAAAAACATGTAGCAGAATACATTTTGACCTAAATTTATAACCAACTTTGAGCTTACTATATATTTTTTATAGCTGAAAGTAAAAAATATCATTTTTCTTCAAAATTTTTGGTCTTTTTTTGTTTATAGCGTGAAAAATAAAAAGCGCACAGGTGATCAAATACCACCGAAAGAAAGCTCTATTTGTGTGAAAAAAGGACATAAATTTCATTTGGGTGCAGCATTGCATGACCGCGCAATTATCAGTTGAATTAGTACAGCGCCGAGTAGCAAAAAGAGGCCTGGTCATTAAGGGGGGTAAATCCTCAGGAGGGCAAGTGGTTAAGGTAAAAAGTGTCCCAGTATTTGTATCGCGCTCCTCACCTCCCTTATACTTACCTGAGTTTTCACTTGATCATGTGCTGTACCCGTTTCTCTCCTGTCTCCCTGCATTCTCAGGACAGGGGCAACAGAAGGAGCACATACACCCCCATAGGAAGCAGCTTCCTATGGTGGCTCACAAAAGAAGAGGAGGAGCCAAGGGTGCCAGTGGGGGACACCAGAAGAGGAGGTTTGGCCATGACTATTACACAGAACAGGTAAGTATTACGTTCGCTATAAAAAAAATATTTTAGACTTTACAATCAGTTTAATAACACTGCAGATATACAGCTATGAGGCTGTAGTCACAGAAGTGCCCAAGCATCCTCACATACCAAAACGTATGCTGCTGTTTTTCAGGAAAAATCAAGACAAAAAATACAGTTTTTCAGGTACTACTTAGATATGTTTACCATTTTTAGCTGTTCTGCTTAACATAGCAAGCCTTCTTTTTTTACTTCATGTCCATTTGAGCTATTTGTCATTATCAGTCATTCAGAATTAAGTATTTAATATTTCAGAGGTAATTTGTTTTCTTCCAAACCCTGAAACCAATCACCCAGCCAGTAGTGACTTTGTAACAGGATGAAGTTCCCTTTTAACTAGGTCTCCCTGTTTTAGTGCTGCAGTTCTTGCGATTTAGGTGAGGTAGGTTCAGGGTATTTAAGGGAGACTGACAGAAAGTGAGGATCAATGGATGAGTAGGAGATCCAAAGAAGGCAGGATTTAGGGCATGGTGCATCCTCTTGAGTTTTACCATCATGGGAAAAATTAGTCCATTAGGCCCTTAGACAGGAGCATAGTGGATAACTATGACTGTATGGGAGTAGTGTAGAATCATCAGTATAGCAACACCCCTCATATTACACCCAACAATGAGAAAATATAACTTTTCTCATTGTTGAGTGTAATAGGAGGGGTGTTGCCATACTAATGATTCTATAGTACTCTCATACAGTCATAGTTATCCACTATACTCCTATCTAAAGGCCTAATGGACTCATGAAATTTTGATATACCGTACCTATTTCACCTTACCACATTTTTGGAAAAGACTTTAAAAACCATTGAGTGTTTATTTATGGGTTAATTTATGCAAAAATTAGTTAATAAATGTTTATGGCTCAGTGGTGTGTGTTCAGTGAAGATTATTAACATGAGTAAGCTAGGCTTGGCTTGACAGGAGTCTGCACACAATGGAAGGATAATGGTTTGAGCTGCTATAATAAGTGCTGGGCTGGTTGGGTAATTTAATCTAAGAGTGATTCCCAGGCATGCATATGTATAATAATAGTGCACACAATAATCTTCTTATTACACTCTTTCTTTTCCAAAACTTGTAATCTTCTTACCACACTCTTTCTCTGCCCAAAACAGGTGCTCTCCAAACTCTGCGGAGCCTAATGACGTCATCAAATTAGGAGCCAGGAGCGCCGGTGGGGGACCTGGGAAGAGGAGGATCTGGGCAGCTCTGTACAAAACCATAGAAAGGAGCAGAAAAGTAGGATGTTTGTTATTTATTTTAAAAATAGGTTTGCAATGTCTTTATTGGAGAAGGGATGGCCAAGTAGAATTAGCAGATGATTCAGAGAAAGCAGCAACACCTAGAAAAACATTCCATTTATTCTAGGGTGAGCTATATTTATTGCCTGTTTTGACAGGCTTTTGTTCACCATGGAATTGCCCATACAAGTCAAAAGGAATGCGAAAGCAGCTCAAAACAGATTGATGCAGTTTAGAAGGCAGTAAACTGCAAATGCCCCTCTCAACACTGTCTGATTTTAGAAGCATCCCAAACTGATGTCAAAGTCACTTGGAATGCATCTGAAAGCATAGTACATTTGTGTATCAATACAAGCCAGGGGCGAACTGACCATTTGGAAACTTGGGCACTGCCCGAGGGCCCGGGGTCAGTAGAGAGCCCCATGAGATGCCCCTAGTACCTTTTTCATAGGCTTTTTTGAGTTTGGGCAAGGACACAGGGGCCCCATGATCCCCTATTGCCCGGGGGCCCCATGAGTTGTCAGTCCGCCCCTGATACAAGCCCAACACAAGTTCACTGACACAGGCTGTAAATGTTTGCACTGGAACATAAATTATTAGTGATCATCATTCTACCCCTGCAGTCTTTCTTACTACACATGGGTAACAACATAAATTCAGAGGCAAGAGAAATATATTGGTTTGCCATTTACCATGTTTAGGTGAATTTTCATCTTTTGTTTTTTAAGGAATATGGTTCTCCCTTTCATGCTTCTAAGAGTTTATATACATAAATTGTACATCAGAAGCAAGCTGAATGCAATATGCTTTGGTGCTAATTTGAGACTAGGTCAACATAAAAGAAAAAAAGCCTGCAAAAAAAAAAGAAAACTATTGCAACACCACATCTAAGGACTGGTAAATTGCAATATATAAATGTTTTGTCCTACAGTTTTTTATTTTTGGATAAAGGTTATTCCATTGTTGAACTATTTACTGTTAGAGATTTCCCTTTCCCTCTGTCATATAAGTGGGACACAAAGTGAGGAAATGGGGGAGGGGGTCTTTCCTAAAAGAACACAGGCTACAATAAAAAGCAGAAAGATGTTTCTAACTCTTCCTCTTTTCAATCAAAAACGAGGAAAAGCATTTGGCTGATGTTCCGTTTGTAGAGACACTATATGGTATCATCTAGTGCGGAAGGTGGTTGTGCTGTCCCTTGAAAAAGACACAATTATAATAAACACCAACCGCTGATACACAAATGCATAAAAAAATTACTATTGGATTCTGTTATCCACAGTAAGTGAAAAAATCAAGGTATTATGGCGTTCTCCATGAAATATTTTCACATGTTCTTGAGTTCAATGAGATGAATTGTTTCCTAATTGTTAACTTCCATCTAAAGCGAATAAACAGCTTCACCCCTTTAAAACGTTTTAAGTAAAATTTTTAAATACTGTAGATTCATCACAATGAAGCACATATTTCACATAATTCTGAATCGGAACACATTTTTCTATAAAGCGACATTCAGAAAAAAGTTTTACTACCCTTTTAGGACACTTTTTTTTATAGTATATAGACTGATATTTTAATTTGAATGTCTCATAGGATACTTATTGCCAACAGAAAGCTGGTGTTATATATTATTTCCTGTAGTGGATCACATATTATATACTCTGTATCGTTCTCATCATATGTTCAGGGGAATCCCCAGCTGAAAGGGTAGCAGGGCCTGGCCTATGCTTATCCATACTGCAAACAATTAAGAGGAAAAGATGAATTATTAACAAAAAGGATATATTGTCTTGTTTGTCTTTTAGATTGTCATTTAGATGCAGCCACTAAGTGCTACAGCTTGGAGATGTCCCAGTAGGCCTCCATTAATGTGGATCTGATACCTGCGGCATGATATGCTTCTTCACAGCAGAAAGGCTCCAGATGTCACTGTGAAATGGTATAAATTGCTCAGACTGCGTCTTGGGTCCTGTGGAAGAGCCGATCATCTGTGCAGGTCACCAGCAGCAGTGACAGCTGTCAGGGATTGCTGAACCTGTGCTCAATACACTAGAAGAACAACAAGCCTCTTATATAATGGAATGTAACTTCTATGTGATGTTTTTAAGGCCACAGGCAAAGCCAGGGGTATTCAGTCATTAACATACCTCAGTGCCTTCCAACACTTCACCAAGTATTAGATACCCTGGAACACAATGATTGATTTGAATTAAAAGTCACAAACTGCAAATTGTGTAGCTACTGACTTTTAATAAACAGATATTTACCAGTCCAGGAGTCCTGATTTGTCTTCACCGAGGCCAGTTTAATTCTGGTCTTTGGGTCCCCAGTGCTGCAGTCTTGGATGTGGGAAGTCAGATGTGACTACCTGGTGTTTCTCAATTGGTTCCCCACTGTACATGAGTGAGATGCATTGGGCTTTTGGAATGGTCCCGCAGTCTCCTAGGATGTGTTATGTGTCCCAGGAGGTTTTGGGCTGGGAGGGGTATTTCCTCTCTTCTCACCTTACCTACTCACTCAGAAATATCTCCCAGAAAAAAACAATTTCACTATAATGAGAGAGGAGGTCGGGAGGGGGAGGATGAGTAGAAATTCAAGTTTTAGGTGAAGTTCTGCTTTAAAAATCATTTAATGATGTACTGATGCATCTTGTGACCTTAAAAAAATGTTTTCTTGCAATTGCAATAGTTTTACAGAAATAAAAGTGTTACAAAATCTACTACACCTAATTGCAAATCTTGGAATTTTCCATTTTTACAGATAAGATAAGGGTCACCATTAGGACATTACTAACGCTACTGTTGTAGGAGAACAGGAAGTCTTTGGGGGCACGGGATGATGTTGGAAACAAATAGGTGCAATTGAGGATCCCACAGAAATGATGATCTGGTGAACTTCTGGCAAAGGGTTTTTTTTGCTACATGTAAAGGTTGTTTCTAAGCCAGTGGTTCTTAACCTTGTTGGAGGTACTGACCCCCACCAGTTTCATATGCGCATTCACCGAACCCTTCTTAATTGGAAAAATAAATTATGATTTTTCAAATTCAAAACATAGGTATATATTTAGGTATATATTTATACATAGGTGCACAAAATGAACAAAACCATTCAGAACAAAGAACAAAACCATTAAAACATGATTTTCACACAAAAACAAAAACATAATAATGAATATTTACTGCACGAATCATATGAGTCGGGTGTGGGTCTTCACCTCCGCCGAACCCGCGAGACTGACTCACCGAACCCCTGGGGTTCGATCGAACCCAGGTTAAGAACCACTGTTCTAAGCCCTGTGGTACAGTCTGGCTGTGCACGGTTTAAAGTTCACCGGTCTGAACATGTTACATGTTACACCCATATTTAGGGTGTCCCAGCTGTCCCAATTTGAAAACAGTGCAGCCGTGCAGGGCTCCCAAGGGGAGTCATTCATTCACTGTTTCCTGTGAATGAATAGATTACATGTACCATCAGCCATTGCTCTGGTGAGCACTCTCGCAGCTTATTGATCATCCTGCTCTCAAGTATCTGCCTGTCCGTACAGGAGGCATGGGCAGACAGATATCCTGAGAGTCTGCAGGAGCGTGACATTGCACCCAAGATCTACTGATGCAATGCTCTGCAGACTCCTTAGAAAAAAATAATAAATGTAAAGTTTTTTTACCTGCAAAAAAATGTGCATTTATATTTTTTTCAAATGGTGAACTTATCTTTTAAGCACTTTTGATAAGCTAAACTCTAGCAGTGAATATTCAGCAAGGGATGGCATGTGACAAAACCAGTCCAGAACAGCTGATCACCGCTGTTTAAGCATAACTATTATCCAAATATAAAATTAGGTATTCATTTCCACAATGTTTTTCAAGTATTTCTAGCCTACTACTATTAATCTGAATAAACCTGAAGTTTGTAAGCTTACTTTGTGAAGATCCCCACACATTTCTTTGGATTCTGTGAGTAGGTACTGCTGTGTCACACATTTCACAGAGCCTGCCTTCTGAACTACAAAGGTGCTGGGAGGAAGAGTCTCAGGAGGTGGAGTCAGTACAGGAATCACAGCATGCAGGCAGCAAGGTACCTTGGGATCTGTAATCCTTAGGAATGAAAAGTAAACCGCAGAGGAGCTGCAAAGCATGTAGAGAATCCAGGAAGTTGTGGGAAAAAATGGCCAGCAGACAGGCAACACTCACAAAATAAAGGAGTTTGTTCAGTTAAGCTTATGTTGGATTGTCAAAAATAACTATTGTTTGTATTGTTATTACAATGGTGATATACTTAAATTAAAGTGTATGCTGTGATCATAGCTTTCCTTTAAATGAGCTTCAGTTCAGTATGGCTCTGTAGAGTGAAAGGCTGAGGAAGTCCCAAAATCAACATATCTATTCAAGGTACATATTAGTGATTAGTGGGCATGGTGCAACGTGGATGTTATAGAGCATGGTTTATTGTGACACATCTAAAATTGACTGTAAAAAAATAAACCGTGAACAATTAATTGCTAGTCCGTAATTATGACTCACTATAAAAAAAATTACAAAGAACCCTCTTTGAGAAGCCACGGGTGTCAGCAATTAAAGCTATTCCCCAAAGGGAACATCTATATAGAACAGAGAGAAATAAGTACATAGGTTTTGAAATTTGTATAGTTTAGAACCCGGGTTGGCAACCCATCGATCGCAATCCACCAATTGAACACGGGGATCTGACAGGTCGATCGTGACCGTGGTTCTGCCTTCTCCCAGCCTCCGCTACCCACATGTTACCGGCAGAGCAGAGAGAGCAGGAGGCAGCATAGTGCTGGATGGAGGGCAGAGACAGGGGCAGAATCTGCTCAGTGATTGATTGCTAGGCTGTCCTAGCAACCAATCACCAGCTTGGTATTATGAAGTCCGGAAGCTCCTGCTCCCGCCTTCCACCCAGCACTGTGTTGTCTTCTGATCTCCACTCTGTTGTACACACGCTGACAGGTAGAATGTGCTACCTGTGTGTGATATGAAGGGGACACAGGAGACACTGTGGGAGGGGGCTTAGGAGACACTGTGGGAGGGGGGCCACAGGGGACTCTGTGGTAGGGGGGCCACAGGGGACTCTGTGGGAGGGGACACACAGAGGACTCTGTGGGAGGGGACACACAGCGGACTCTGTGGGAGGTGGGATTTGGAGACACTGTGGGAGGGGGGACACAGGAGACTCTGTGGCAGTTGGGGAGGGGGTTATGAAAAGTAGGCAGAGGACACTGTGGGGGGGGGTGATTTTTTTTTAAGGGCATCACCTAGTAACCCTCTCCTCAGGGGATCTTTGCTTTACTCCATGTTGTCCAGGTAGACCTCAACCTCTGAAAGGTTGCCTACCCCTGGTTTAGAATGAGTACACTTACTGCTATTGACCTAAAGTCAAAAACTGATACTTTAAAGTTGCCAATGAAAATGGTTCACTGACCCGAAATACTAACCTTCCCTCCTAGAGTTATGTCACCCGAAGCCCAAGTAGGCACTGATTGACTTCCAGTCCCAGGAGAGACAACAACATAGCCATATTGTTGAGGATGGGGAAAGGAGGCAGCAGCAAGATCTCATTTAAATAGTAAAGATGGAGTGGAGTATAATATGTTGCTGGGAAAGAAGCATAACCATTATTCATAGTAGATATCACCTACCTGGTGAAGGCTGGAATGTTGTGGCCTCTCTTACACCTCATGCCCAAAACTCCTAAAGGTGGAGACAGAGAGTATGAGGGCAAGGAGTGGCACAAGTGGCAGAGTAGCTGGTTGGTGATGTCTATTCTGTTGTTGGGTAGATTTGGTAGCTACAGTCCTCAGAATAGAATGTAGGAGCAGCTTGGCTCCAGAGCAGAAGAGGGAAGCAGGACCAGGAGTTATGCAGCAGTCAGCAACAACCGGGCAGTGAGGGACTAAATCAGCAGGCAGAGCAAGTCCACAAGGCAGGCCAAGGTCAGTATCAGCTGGGCAAAGCAGTACAGAATCAGCAGGCAAGACAAATCCAAAAAAACAGGTTAAGGTCAGAGTAATCAGGTGAACAGAGTTGAGGCAGGAGCAGAAGAAAGGGCAAGCCAGGTGATACACAATTAAGCAGGTACAGCGGATCTGGTCTCAGGAACACAGGAATAATCTGATGACCGTTGAGCAATTGTTCATGGTGACAGACAAGTTTAAATACGTCACTGTGAGCAAAATGTGCGTGCTAATTGGTACTTTTGCATGCTCATGCACGGATGTGTGCATGATGAACTGGCACACCACATCTAACATTGCCCCTTTGCTTAGAAAAATGAGCATGTGTGCAGTGCGCATGAGCACAGGTGCACACTGGTTTTCTGGTGCTAGGAATCCTGTTTACCTTACAGTAGAGGAGGATGTGAAGCGAGCAAAACTGAATTTTAAAGGATGGTGTAAAACGTAAGGCAGCAGGACTGAATTGCACAGGAGGGGGGCAGAGGAGGCAGCAAGATCAGATTGTGGAATTAGGAAAGAGGAGGCACCTAGGTCAGCAGGACGCACCCAGGGAAGCAGCAGTCAAGAAGACAAGATTGTGCAGATAGTCAGGGGGAAGCAGCAAAACCAGATTGAGAAAAAGTAGAAAAAAAAGAGAGGGGGGACAGATTGAGGAAGGGAGGCTGCAGATATGGGACCTGCAGAGGATGGAGCCCATTACCCATCAGAGTGAAGTCTTAGCATTCATTTCCTTGTCAGCTCTCTGCATTCAGTCACAAGACATTGAAGAACTGCGAGAGAAACTGATACTGGAAGACTTCCCTCAGCAGGGTACTGGATTCAGTGGTCTGTGTGGGAGCAGGTAGCTATACAATGCTCAGAAGCTCCCACTGCAGGTTCCATTCTCGAGGCCTGAATAGGAAAGGATCTCCACATTGGCAAAACCCAATATGCTGACCCCCTGACACTGAGTAGCCAGTCAGACCAGATAAACATTAATTCCGATTTGTTATTGTGTGTTGCTCTACCTCACCTTGCTTTATTATATAAGCTTCAGTAGATAATTTTCTCATCCTGTCATGCATATCTGGAAAAGTGCCCAATAAAATGTATAATAAATTTAAGTTTAGCGAATAATAAACTTAATAAACTATCCTCAGTTCAAGACCACTGGCTGAAAAGAAGCCTATGTGCTCTCACCTTAATGGGATCTTTATGTAAGGAGTCTTTTTAAAGTGTGGGAGGGGGGTGAGTGGCAGATAGAAGGATCTCCAATGACTACAGGTAGTAGAGTGCCCTGTGTATTGTGCTGGCAGCAATAAAGTGGAATTCCTGACAAAAAATATCTTTTATTAAAGTATGAGTAGTATGCATGAAAGATAGGGGCCTTAGATTGAAAGCTCCTTGAGGGCAGGGACTTATGTGAATGTACAGTATGTAAAGGGCTGAAAAATAGTTGGTTCTATATAACTACCTAATAACTAAATAAAACGTAAACACCTGTAAGATTTTTATTGCTGTAGTCTTATTAAAAAGGTTTATCTCCACTTCCTTAGTGGTCATCAGAGCAAGAAGTAAAGATAAATCTTTGCAGAGAAACAGACTAAAACCTGACTATCCATCACCAATTCTATCAAACAGAATGTAAAAGTAAAAAAGACAAACCCTTCCCACTGCTGCCTCCCAGTCCTTTAACAGGACCCAAATGCAGGGAGGTGGAGGCAGGCATTCCTATCAAGTGACTGCTGTGATTGGTCACGATTGGAAAGCTCCAGATCACAAGTATGCATTGGGAGCTTTCTAGTACCTGCTCGATACTGTGCTGGGAGTACGCAGGGAGTGCACAATACAGTGTTTACCTAGGGATGCATACATGCTGTTGCTCTGCATTAAAGCCTACCAGCTGAGAGTCCACATATACACTATATTGCCAAAAGTATTGGGACACCCCTCCAAACCATTGGATTCAGGTGTTTCAATCACCTCCATGGCCACAGGTGCAGTATGAGGACTCTAGAGCAGTGGAGACATGTTCTCTGGAGTGACAAATCACGATTCTCTGTTTGGCAATCTGAAGGACGTGTGTGGGTTTGGCAGTTACCAGGAGAACAGTACTTGTCTGACTGCATTGTGCCAAGTGTAAAGTTTTGACGGAGGAGGATTTTGGTGTGGGGTTGTTTTTCAGAGGTTGGGCTTGGCCCCTCAGTTCCAGTGAAGGGAACTCTTAAAGCATCAGCAAACCAAGACATTTTGTACAATTTTATGCTTCCAACTTTGTGAGAACAGTTTTGGGATGGCCCCTTCCTGTTCCAACATGACAGTGCACTAGTGCACAAAGCAAGGTCCATACAAACATGGATGAGTGAGTTTGGGGTGGAGAAACCTGACTGGCCTGCCTCAACCCGATAGAACACCTTTGGCATGAATTAGAGTGGAGACTGCTAGCCAGGCCTTCTTGTTCGACATCAGTGCCTGACCTCACAAATGTGCTTCTGGAAGAATGGTCAAACATTCCTATAGACACACTCCTAAACCTTGTGGACAGCCTTTGGTGGTTGCCAGAAGAACGGTACTTGCTTGACTGCCTTGTGCCAAGTGTAAAGTTTGGTGGAGGGGGGATTATGGTGTAGGGTTGTTTTCAGGGGTTGGACTTGGCCCCTTAGTTCCAGTGAAGGGAACTCTTAAGGCATCAGCATACCAAGACATTTTGGACAATTTCATGCTCCCAACTTTGTGGAAACAGTTTGGGGATGGCCCCTTCCTGTTCCAATATGATTGTGCACCAGTGCACAAAGCAAGGTCCATAAAGATTTGGATGAGCAAGTTTGGGGGGGGAGGAACTTGACTGGCTTGCACCTAAACCCAATAGAACACCTTTGGGATGAATTAGAGGGGAGACTGCGAACCAGGCCTTCTTGTCTGACATCAGTGCCTGACCTCACAGATATGCTTATGGAAGAATGGTCACACATTCCCATAGACACACTCCTAAACCTTGTGGACAGCCTTCCCAGAAGAGTTGAAGCTGTTATAACTGCAAAGGGTGGGCCAACTCAATATTGAACCCTACGGACTATGACATGGATGCCATTAAAGTTCATGTGCGTGTAAAAGTCGGCGTCCTAAACTTTTGGCAATATAGTGTATGTGTATGGCCTGCTTGAAGAGGTTAAGCACTGACACACATATTGTATCTGGCTATACACAAGATGGAGCCAAACATTAGAAAGTGATAATACTCATAAACATACTTTTGTACTTTTCTCATGAACATTTACACATGAATCCATTTGTTCATTACCAGTTAATCAAACCTCCATAATTAGGATGGTGCTGGCATGAAAGACAGTATTGGACAAAAATACAGCAGATGAAATTGTCATTTTGTATAGAGAGAGAGAAAAAGAAAAAGAGATCTACCAGTAAGGACCAAAAGATATTGGTCTAAGGATAAGCTATTGGCATATTAAAACTAGTATTCAGATTTTTCTTTTGTAATATAATAGTAAAAAAACTGAAGGAATTGATAAGGCAATTGATGGTTAGTAGAATCCCCATTAATATATTAGCTCGACTTTGGCTGTTATTTTGTACAAAATAATATGCATGCTTTCTGGTTTAATGTTATCATTATTTTGATATTAGATTATTTCCTTTCTTCCTTATTATATACTGTATCTCCTACACAAGCTTCCAGAGATTTTCCTTCATTCATCCGCCTGCGGTTTGCTCTCTCTTACTGACCTTTTGGCTTTGTGTGACACTGATA
This sequence comes from Staurois parvus, assembly GCF_062004578.1. Lineage (NCBI taxonomy): Eukaryota > Metazoa > Chordata > Amphibia > Anura > Ranidae > Staurois > Staurois parvus. Next base: position 1,011,462 of record NW_028317874.1, read on the forward strand.
ACACAAGATGTTTTAGAATTATTTTTGTAAAGCTATAGTCCTGTTAGATTGAGATTTCTTTCTTTTCTTAGTTTTACCAGGCTATGATCAATGAAGTGCGTTCATGTTGGCAGCATTAACCTAATTACAACAGAGCCTCTGGCAAAGGTGGTGGGTGGACATTGAGTGGAGTGATGGTGCTTGTCTCCAGCAATCTATTGTATGAGCTGACCCTTCAGCAGCAAGGCACCAAGGCAGAAGGTGGGAGAGACCATTCTTACACAATCTTTTGTGTAAAGAGAGAAGTGAGGTAGAGTGACATGAGTAGGCGTCAGGGCAGAGGATCACAAGAGCTTGTCAGGAGAGAGAAGCATCTCCAATCTGCCCTCACTGGAGATGAATTTATCTAATGTTGGCTCCAAGAAATAGCTCACATTCTTGTCTTAATATACAGGACAGATGCACCAAAGAACAAAGCTCTAATAAAGTCAATTTAGTCATTTGTGCAGGATAGAAACACGTACGAATTAACTGTTGCGCCCAATATCCTTAAAAACCCAACTTCAGCCAATGATAAAAATCTGACAGTTGCTTCAACCTTTCCCAAATCTTCTAAAATAATGTTTTATTGCTGTCTATATCCTTTGGGGATAGTTCCTCCTAACTACCTGTCTCAGTGATGTCTATTACCAGTACTGGAAGTGAGAAAAAGCTTCCCAATGGGGACAAAGCATCTTTGTTTTATAACATGTACTACTGATTAGCTAACTATAAGTAAATACAGAAAATGCTGGCTTTGCTATTTTTACCATGTGCCCCTGCTACATGTCAGTTTAATCTCAAGTAACTCATGCTGATATATATATATATATATATATATATATATATATATATATAGCGTTTGCCTTTCATTTCATATAAAGTTTATTGTTTACTGGGGTGTTAAACTAGTGCTGTTTTTAATTAATAACCAGAAGTAGCCTAAATGGTACACAAGCTCTCATTTGTAAGGTTTCAACTTGGTAATCGTTAGGTTGGGGAATCGATAATAGTGCTGGATCACCAAACTGTTTACATATTGTTAAATGACTGCAAAGGTTAACATCTGTTCCATTCTGTCTGGCCAAGGTTGATCATTGAGGTAATCCATTAAAATCTACACACTGCACTATTACAAAAATGTTACCTAGACACATAAGTATCATTTGTACGTTTAACATAAAACACTGCAGTCTTCTACAAAGTTGTTAAAAAAAGGTTAGCAAAATGTTTTTACTGCTATACATAACATATGTTTAGCTATATCAGTGGCACAATGGTTAGGGCAAGACTACTGGGATTCTATCCAAATTGGCCTGTATATATGACTAAAACGTGTATTTATGGACTTCAGACCTAGAAGCAAGTCAAATGTAATATTACTTTGTGTTGCTTTGACTCACATTTGAGTTGCTTTGACATGCTCCTGAAGTGCTGATGATCAGCTTGGATGTTGTTTTTCTGAGTTGCTTAGAGCTGCTTATAAGGTGCTAGAGTTGTTTTTGCATTCACAATTAGACATGTGCAGAACGAAAAGATTTGTTAAATTACTAAATTACTTTAATTGCATTCGGAACAAAATTAGTTTAGTTTTGTTTATTCATTTTTCGACCTGATTTGAATTTTTTCAATGGATTCAAAATATTTAAATCAAATTTGAATCGAATTTGGATTGAAAATATCAAATCGATCGAAATTAATTGTGAAGATTAACTGGTTCTATTCTATTTGAAATTCGAAATTAAAATTTCAAAAGACGGTTATATTTTTTCTATAATATTCTTTTCTGTTCTATTCTTTTCTTTTTTATTCTTTTCTATTCTATTATTTTCCTTTATTTTCTATGCTATTCTATTCTGTTCTACTCTATTCTTTCCTATTGCATTGTATTCTATTCTTTTTGAAATTAGAATTTTCAAAGACGGATATATTATTCCTGTTCTATTCTAATCCATTTTTTCTATTCTATTCTATTCTTTCATTTTCCATTTTATTCCTTTATTTTCTATTATATTTTATTCTATTATTTTATTTTCTATTCTGTTCTGTTTTACTCTGTTCTATTTTTTTAAATTATATTCTTTTATTTTCTAGTCTATTCTTTTATTTTCTATTCAGTTCTCATTTATACTGTTCTGTTCTATTCTGTTTTATTCTATTCTATTCTTTATGAAATTCAAATTTTGGAAAAAGATATATTTTTTTCTATTTTATTCTATTCAAATCTATATCTATAATCTTTATTTTCTATTCTATTTTTTTAATCTTCTATTCTATTCTTTCATACACTATTCTGTTTTATCCTATTCTTTTTGAAATTTTAATTTTTGAAAATGGCTATACACATAGTCTTTTAAGGAATCAGCAATAGTCAGCAATATGTTTCAAATTTGTTTTTGAATTCAATCTAGTTTTCAATTTGATTTGAATTTCGGCTGAAATCTAGTTTTGTTATTTTGGATTTGTTTAAATTAATTACTATTCTAATTCTGAAATTCGGATCCATTCAAATTTCTGAACAACAAAACTTTTGTCCGAATTTCGATTCAGAACTAAACAAACTGCACATGTTTATTCACAAAAACTTGTATGATATAAAAAAGCAATTCAGAAGTAGACAAATACTCGTGTTTATGTGGCATCCCTCAGTAGGCTACAAGCATTTGGTAAATTTAGTTTTTGGCCTCTCTGTAGTAAGGGAGAGTAGTAATCAATTGTTAGTGTCTGTTCTAGGTTCTACTGGTGCAGGCTCAGCTACTTTCCCCTGCATCCCACTGACTCTGGGATTTAGTGGGCAGAATAGCTTTGATACTGGCATATATATTCATGCCTCTTCATCCAATGCCTGGTCAGGAAGTGAGTGACCAGCAGAGGGCTGAGATGGGTATAAATAGAATTAGACTGACCTGGAACCACTTCCTCTTGTTCCTGGGGGAGTAAGACCCAGCCTGAAGGGTGAGGCATTCCTGGGAGACTACCTGCAACACCAAAAAAATTATTTTGGGGTCCCAGTTCCTGTTGGGGCTCTGGGATCTCTGACCTAGCATTACAGTATACAGGGCACAAGGAGTACATGCCATGTGGATTCTAGAGATTTTTCTTTGCACTATTTTGGAGAGCTTACTACAGTACATCCATGACTATACCCCTGTTGTGGAGGCCCTGTTTGGAATCTAGTTACCCATCACTTACAAGAGGGTGGTTTTTACCCTCAACGTTAGGGCTTGTGGTTGATGCATTCCTTCTGAATTCCTATGTCCCAGCTTGTTGGATAATCTATGAAGCTGGAAGTGTTTGTTATAATCACAAATAACCATAGACCTCCTAATCTTTTCCTCATATGGCACTGAGGGGTGAGGGTAGCACCAAGAGTAGGAGTGGGCATTCACCTTTTAAAAAAGACATTCATTTGTAAGCTTCTTTGGTGGGATTGGCATGAATAGTTATGTGTTCTTTGTAAAGCATTGTGAAATAATTCAACACAAGAAAATGAGTAAAATAATAATTAGCAGTAATTATGTTGACATTAGCTCTCAAACAGAATCACAACACGGTATCCATGCCTATGACAGAAATAATGACTATTTGGAACATACATTAGAAAACGCAACATTGTGCTGAACTGCTAGCACTTTTATTCTGCATTATGAGATATAGTATTTCTCTGGAAGATTCACCTCCCATAGTGACCTTGCAGGTTAGATTCTGGCATGGATGACAAAGTTAGGAGACATTACTGCTACTTTGTTTAGATGGGTCTCGTTGTATACAAAAGGTTTCTTTTACAAATAAACATTTCAGATGGAATTTGGCCATTGTACTTTATATCACATTAAAACCATCTGCAGGATCATTTCAGTTTACTGTCATACAATGTTCCCTTCTGCATTTGTAAGCTAATGTCTTCTGTAATAAAATCAGGTAGAATTTTTCTTTGTCTACCAGACACATTTAGGGCTCCCATTAAAAGGCAATTTTTTGATTCTGACCAAAGAGAAAGAAGAGCTTCCTTGGGAATAAGTGTAATAATCAGACACTCACCAAACACGCTCACGTTGAGTGCAGCATTAGTGTAATTGAAGTCTTGACCACAGTGCTCTAGTGAATGGTACCCCTCTCTACAGACTCTTTTCATTATGGGGATGTGTGGGTAGATACCATCTGCAGCTGGAGGTGATGTGGTAAACTGAAAAAAAAAATTCTCAAGACATCTGTAGAGCTGAGAAAAAAGGGGGTTTCAAAGATATAGAATAATGGGAATTATCTGAAAGTCATTTATCACTGTGGTGACACTAATGGCACACACATCAGCCATGAGACCTTCAGGCGTCAACACCGCCCGCACACTGTCAATCCAGTTGGCATGGACGCTTTGTGCGTTCTGGCACCACTGTTCTGCTTCTCATTTCTTCCTCGGATTGCTGCGTTTTAACAATGGTAACCCCCATCTTCTGCTCTATTACTTTTAGCGGACTTGTTATTGCGCAGTCAAACGTATATTCTGAATACATTATATGTGGACAATAATGCAATAATGTATCCTTTCTTACAACTGTGCCGGATGGACCATATGTTGTATGATATCACTGGGTCAACCGTGACAGCTTTCAGAGAGTGACAAATTGGGGGGCCCAGTGCGTTTTACGTCTTAGCGGTTTGTTTTTTTCTCACGATTTTCATTTGAAAGCCTTTTGGGTACAATGTTTTATAGAAATTTCATTGTATAAACACCAAGTTCTGAGGCCATTTCCTGAAAAAAAAGCCAATGCATTTGTCAGACATTTTCATTTGAAAGAGTCTTGGATGCAATGTTTTGTGGATATCTGTGTATAAAAACTGAATTCTGCGGCCGCTGCCTGAAAAAGGCTGATAAATTTCTCAGGCAAACAGCTTTTCAATTTTTTTCTTCTAAGGCTCTGACCTACAAACAAGACACAAACTAAGTCATGTGATATGAGTTTGCTTTGAAGACTATTCCACTTACGCATGCCAGGAAACTGCTAGGTTTACATACAAGTATAAATGGAGTTTACAGCTTTTGCCACATATGCATTTTTCGGAAAATATACTTCGAATGGAACACTTATTTTCTTTCAACTTCAACCAGAAATATTGTACAGGAGTGTTGGCAGTGTTAAAGAACAAAGACTGTGCATAGGATTATATGACAGATAATAATGTTCTTGATTAGATTTTTGTAAACCATTCATCATAGTGGCATGTTTTCAAATGGCTTATAATTGGCACTCTTAATGTGTTTTTTCACAAACTGGACAGTTTGTATGTGGGCATAGCACAGAGTGTTGCTGTGTCCAGAGGTGGTATCGTAGCAAGCTATCTGCTGCTATTCATCCATCTGAATGTAGTCTAAGGCATGCCATAGATGATTCAATTTTATTTCCTTCCACCATAGGTGGAAGGAAAGAAAGTTGCTTAATTTGCCCATCAACATAGTGAAGTGATGATATGGGAATCCCTCCTGCGGCATTATTGTGTTCTGCTGGCAGTGAGCCTTCCTAGCCGGCATAACACGGTGATTTGGGCAGCACAGTAGCTAAGTGGTTAGCACTTCTACCTAGGAGCACTAGGGTCATTGGTTTTAATCCCAACCACAGCATTACCACCCTGGAGTGTGCATGTTCTCCCTGTCAAACTAAAAAAATCCCAGCTCCAATCAAAGAAAGTATACAAATATGCAGCTGTGCACCAGTGAAAACCACCAATAATAAATAACACAAAAAACAGAGCAAAAATTAAATCAATAAACATAATCACAAATAAATAAATGTCCGTGCAAAAATATATATATAATATTTCAAACATAAGTCCTTATTTTCCCAAAAGGATTTTCAAAACAATGTTCCAAAATGTGCTTCCACCTAATCACCACGTGAAAAATAATATTGACCGCACTCACCAGATGGAGGTGAGTAATAAGCCTCATAGGATATAAGGGATCCTATAGCCCCTCAGGAGGAACTCAAATCGCCTTCACCCTGCTTAGATACAGCAATCGACTCCACTCTACTTCTCCATGGAATCCTCAATGTGCAAGGAAAGAAAGGCTACATAGTGTAATACTGCCACTCAATACCATATAAATCCATAGAATAAGGACACTCACATGTTTCACAGGCCTTGTTTAATAGCCTCAAAGGCTTCAAAGGAACAAGTTTCCAAATTGTAAATATAGGGATCTCACGCTTTAACCTCCCTGGCGGTATGATTATTTCAGATTTTTGGTGCTTAAAGCGGTACCATTTTTTTGCATGGAAATATGTATTTTTTTTATTGTAGGCTGTAATTTTTAGGAAAAACTCACTGAAATCTGTCCGAACAAGAGTCTAGTAAACATCCCGGGTATGATAAAATTTGAAACACAAAATCATAAATTATAATTTAATAAATAATCATAAAAATAATATAAAAATAATAAAAAATTTAATTCAATAATATAATCAAACCAAAAACACTGAAATGTGAAATAGAGCGCCAAGTTCGCACATTGCTGAGCTCAGTCGCAAAATCGTTTTCAGTTTCTGATGACGAATTTCCCCCACGAATCATTATCACTCAATTCTGTAAGTGGTTCTGATTTACTATCGCTGTTCTCTAGCTGATCTAAACCGCTTTTGACCTAAAGGGACACTTTTTGGACGCCATGGACATTTCTCAGTTTCCAGGCAGAAAGAACAGACAAAATGCAGGCAGGGAGCAGGACAAAGCACTAGGGACAATATGTATGTGAAATAGGTTGAAACAGCAATGTTTTACTGTGTAAAATGAAAAAAAAAAAAAAATGACATTTTTTAAAATTTTTAAATTTCCCGCCGCCGCCGGCGGGGGCGCCCGTACGTCCCGGCGTCAAAGGGACAGGACACAGAAGCCGGATGCCGGCATCGGCCGGAGGAGATGGCCGGGGACGCTGCAGGGGACACATCGTGGGAGCGCAGGGTAAGGTAAGTGAAGAACACATGCCGGAGCAGCGCCGCATGGTAAGCCCGAGTGTAGCTCGGGGTTACCGCTTTTGGTACTGAAATGTTACCCCGAGCTACACTCGGGAATACCGCCAAGGAGGTTAAGGATCACTGTAGAGGATGACCAGCTTTCCACCTCAAAAATGGCTGCTTGAACCGCAAAAGTCGGCGTGCATTCCAAATACTGGAAGTGACGTAGGCCAAGAAGACAGCAGACCAGAAGTGCGTCAATGCGTTTCGCCCCACCCACAGGGCATTTTCAAGACCAATGTTCTCCCTGTGCCTGCGTGGGTTTCCTCCCACACTCCAAAGACATGATGGATGGTGAATTGGATCCTATCTAAATTGGCCCTAGTATGTGTGAATGTGAGTTAGGGTCCTTAGATTGTAAGCTCCTCGAGGGCAGGGACAGATGTAAATGTACAATACATATGCAAAGCGCTGCCTACAAGTGATGGCGCCATATAAGTACCTGAAAGAAAATAAATAAATTACTGCTAGCAGCTATAGCCGATGTCAGTAATCATATGAAAAAATTCTGACAAGCTGGTTGTACCTAAGTCAATAGATGGATCGACTTGGATACAACCAGCTCACCGTTAGATGAATCAAATCTCGGTTGGTCCCTTCTGAACTGGCCAAGATTCGATCCATATATGACCGGCTTTAGGATCGTGGAGAAAAAAATGGAGGAGAGCATTTTAATGTACAGACAAAGCTGCAATGCATAGTGGATTTTAAAAATGTCATTAATAGTGAACTATCTCTTTAAATATCGGTAACACAATCAAATTTCCTACATATTTTGTTTAACTTAAAAATTCAAAGTAAACGTTGGCTCAGTTATAGTTTAAGGGTATTAGGTCTTAAGTAACTAAGTAACTTGCACTGAACCTTTGACTTTTGAATGTGATACACTAGTGATTTGGAAATGTAGCATTTGTGAAGAGAAAACGATATACAACTGTGTACTGCATGACTGTTCTTGGTACATAGGTAATCAAGGACAACATGTAAAAAAACAAAATATACGCTACTCATAGATTCTGATGTTATTCAAACAATATTTTTGTTGTTCCACCTAAATCCTTGTCTGACTACAATCTGGTTTGAGAACAGAAGAGCATAGCACTCACAATGATAGGACCGGTACATATTGTAGATGGGGGAGACTACATTTATCCAGAAGAACAGACAAGTCTGGGGCAGATGTATAATAACAGGTCGTACGATGCAGGCCTTTCCAGTAGATCACATAATCAAAAAAAAATTCCTTGTTTAAGGTAACCATGTTTATTCCTATGGTTATAATTAATTACACATACACGTGTGAACTCCTCAAACTGGCATTAGGAGTCAAAATAGTGACCGTCTGAGAATGTCTATAATGAAAAACTCTAATAAAATATTAGGCAGTGCAGTATGATGGAGAGATTGCTGGGAGTGTAAATAAAAGCAGATGAAGGCCATGTCCTTCAAAATCTAGAAGACACCAAAAAAGCAATCTATTGTATCTCTAATAGGAATAATCCAAATTGGATTACAATAGAGTTTGTTGTTGCTTAATGTTTTGATGCTATGGGTAAATTGGATGGAATAAAGAAAGATTTCAGAAATGAGAGTGAAGTGGCGAAGGGTTGGAAATATTGGTAGAGGCCTTTTCCTACCATACATGGTTATTTGTTTCTGTTTCATTCAGCCAGGGGGTTGAATGAAAAAAAAAAACAGATTCCTCCATCCACACCCCAAAACCACAGCTCCCCCATGGCTATTTACCTCTATTTGCATTTTTATAATGCTGGCAGTGCATTTAAGAAGTACTGCTCCACAACGCTTTGGGTTTGAAGCTGGCAACAAAGCTTTCTGCAACATGTCATTGCTTCTGAAGTCAGTCATACACTGGTTCAAATGTTTGTATGGAATTTCTGCAAAATTATTTGTCAGAGCATTCAGCCTTGTAATCATTGAGTCAATAAATTTAATGTGAAAATTTCATCCAGAGCTGATAATTGAAGAGAATTCCAAATGTGTTAAACAGGTTTCTTTTGTGCCTAGAACATAAGAATGACAAACTACAATTTTCCCAAATGAGAACTACATTCACAGGTAGAATTTCTTTTGCTCCTTTGAATTTTCTCATTGCTGCAGACAAAAATGATTTGACCCCACTAACCATTAGAAAATTGAATGAATGGTCCAAAAAACAAACATTTTCATCTTAAAGCGGTATTAAATCAATATTTAATATATTACAGCTTCCCGATAACACTGTTCAACAGGTAAAAAGTTTTGGGCATAAAATTAGCTAATCTTACATAATTTTGGGGTGCTGAAAACGAAAATGACCCTAAAAAATGTTGATTGGCTCTAGTTTCCATGATATATTCACCCATCTAATGACGTAAGCCATTCAAAATTATGATGCAACTTCAGCTGCATATTGCGCAATTGATACTGGTGACCAATAGAAAATTGCATGTATACTGAGATGATGCAATATTAGCCTTTAATTGCATCACTTCACTGCATAAAAGCTGCAGTATCTGTAGCTGATTGTAGTTCGACAGCGTCTTTACATTTCGTTTTATGCTTATATAGGCTACTCAGTAATGCCTCAAACTTGTGTGAATAAAGCAGATAATTTCTGCTATATCTGCGGTGAAATAACTTTTATCTCACAAAAAAGGAGGATAACAGGAATGATTAAGAAAGCCTACAACTTGTATTTTGGCTGCAAGATAGGAGACCAGGACAAGAGCTGGGCACCACATATATGCTGCAATTCTTGTGGGACGGCACTGGAGCAATGGTTGAATGGAAAAAAGGCATCTATGCCTTTCGCTGTGCCAATGATTTGGAGAGAGCCAACAGATCATGTTAGTAATTGTTACTTTTGTATGGTGCCTCCAATTGTAAAAGGGCTAAATAAGAAGAAAAAGTTATCTGTGCACTATCCAAATATTCCATCGGCAATACGTCCAGTTCCTCATGGAGAGGGGCTACCAATTCCTAAAGCACCAGAATCCTTCGTGGTTGAGTCAAGTGAGGAAGAACCTGAAGCGTGTAGTCACGTGCAGTTGTAAGAGATAGCCCTTTCCTCGAATACAAGAGAAAAGCCAAGAGAAGCAAAACCGACACAAACTGAAGACAAAACTAGTGAGAATCCTAAGTATTAAAATGATTCAACTTAGCTTATGGCTATAATTTTTCTTGGTAATCCTATGCAATATATTATGCCATTTAGGCTTTGTTATGTAATCAATATCACTTGCTTTATATTTGTGGAAAGACATCTATCTATATAATTATTGTGCATTATGTAGTCATTACGCCTATAGTAGAAAACTTTCCGTTTACAGAAAAACTAGAGCCAATTGACAAATTTCATTGTTATATTTGAACTCAGAATGTGAAATTCATTAAGAAATGGATCCTTTTGTTTCCAAAACTGGCAAAAAATAAAAATTTGTTGAACAGTGTAATTAGATGTAGTGGCGCCATTTGTTTTGCTTTTTTCTTTTTTTTTCTTTTTTTTTCTTTCTGTGCATCTGGTGATCTGGCCAGCAACACACCTCCTGTTTTAGTGTGCCCACACTGTAGATGAAGAAGCACAGTGGCATCTTTGGAATGAAGCATTGTTATTCTGGGGGTAGGGAAGTGTTAGATGTACTAGCAGATTTAGATATACTAACAAATTGAAGACAAATTCCAGCTCACACTTTCTTTTTCTTTTGTGATAAAGGTATTACATAAACAAAACTAATCATTGTAAGCCCCCTCCTACTAGTGGTATATAGTTTTTTCTTATTCCTATATCTGCTGCATCTGCAAAAGAACTTGTTCTTTTGAAAAACAACAGACTTATTAGCCAGATCACCATGGGAAAATAAGGGAAAGTAAGCCTTTAACCACTTGCCCTCTTGAGGATTTACCCCCTTTCCTGACCAGGTAATTTTTTGCGTTACAGTGCTGCGTTACTTTAACTGACAATTGCACAGTCACGCAATGCTTCACCCAAATGAAATTTAAGTCCTTTTTTTCCAATGAATTGAGCTTTCTTTGATCACCTGTGCGGTTTTTATTTATTAAAAAAAACACACCGACAATTTTGAGAAAAAAACAATATTTTTTACTTTTTGCTATTAAACATGTCTAGTAAAAGAATGTAAAAAATCATATTTCATCATAGATTTCTACCAAAACATATTCTGCGACATGTCTTTGCTAAAAAAAATCCCAATACATGTAAATAAATTGATTTATGTCAAAGTTATAGCGTATACAAATGGCGGTATATATACTCTGATTTTATTTACATTTTTACTAGTAATGGCAGCGATCAGCAACTTATAGCAGGACTGCGGAACTGCTGCAGACATTCTGACACTGAGGGGAACTGATTTGGTGTCACTGACATCCCCAGTGACACCAATACAGTGATCAGTGCTAAAAAAAAGCACTGACACTGTACTAATGGCACTGGGCAGGAAGGGGTTAACATAAGGGGCGATCAATGGGTTAACTGTGTGCAGGGAGTGCAGGGGGCGGTTTCTGTGTGTTTCACTGTAATCACACTGCTCTGGATGGCTGTACTGTGCACAGCCATCCAGAGCAGTGTGCCAAACTGACAGGGAGAAGAACTGTTAGTAAACAAAACAGTCCTCCTCCCCATTGGTGATTGTGAGAAATACTTGCTGGCACCCGGTGATTGACAGCCACGGCAGCAAAATCCTACCTGGAAATGCAACATCACGTATATGTACATGATTTTGCGCTCCCATGCTGCCCTGACTGCTATAGGGCGGACGGGAAGCGGTTAAAAGAAAATTAATTCAGCCACCACATCTAAGAATTGGTAATCTGCAATATAATAAATGTTTGCTTTTTGGTTTAATACTACTTTAAGTTTTATTTAAAAGAAAAAAATCTGTGTACACCAGGTTACTCAAAGTGTATGCTGTTCCCCTGCTGTATTGACACCTCCCCAAGATGCCCCATCATTAAATCATGCTGTTCATACAGGATGGATAAATGATGAGTAGCACAAAGGCCCAGAAGAAATGTCATTGAAAAACAGTAAGTTTTTTGGCAAGTGTGCCCACACTTTTTATTGCCTATAATGGTTTAGGATCATTGTTACCAAGAATATATAACTTAAAATACAGTGATGCACAACAAAAGTTTAGCTGTTAGAAACCAGAACCTTGCTAGATTATAATGTCCTGGTCTATAATGTTACAATTTGCTAAAATTAAAATAAAAAACCAAAAAACTTGCAGTTAGTAAGAAAGAAGTAATAGATTATGATCAGTCCTATTCGTATGCCCTCTATTTCTCGCTTCCTCAGCACTAATATGTGCTCATGGCTTTATTCTTGTTTGTCTTTCTGTTCATGTTACAATTTGTGTTTCAGCTAATCATTCTCCCATCTCTTAACTAATCTTTGACTGAAATGTGAAGATAGAGGGACAGAGCATACTATATGGACAGGACATCTTTAGCCATACTAACAGGCTGCAGTAATTAATGAATACAATAAGCAGTAGCAGTGCTGTTTCCCACAGGATCCCCTCTTAGCATGGGGGAACATATGTTTATGTCCATAGCTCTTAAGTCTAGCTTTTCTGAAACCACCACCCATCTGGATATACTGTGAAACAAAAAATTATAGTAATTTTTTTTAGATACAGATTTTAGCCAACCTATTTCAGAATCCTATCTGCTCTGTTTAGGAGATGTTGAAAGCACCATTTTCCTATTATCAAACCATAAGTGATTGCACTAAGTGTCACTAATAAATACAAATAAATAAATAAGTATATAAATAAGTACACATAACTCAATAGCAGCTACACTCACCATATTCCACATACAAATATACAGTAGATAGAAAGTTATCCTAATTGTGTTGCGCTGCTCACAAATACAGTTGCAAGAAAAAGTATGTGAACCCCTTGGGATTACGTGGAGTTTTGCATGAATTGGGCATAAAATGTGCTCTGAAAGTCATCGAAGTCAAAACAATAGAAGAACACAGTCTGCTGAACATAATACTACACAAACATTAGATGTTGCCATGGTTTAATTGCACATAATATGTAAACGTTCACAGTGCAGGGAGGAAAAAGTATGTGAGGCCCTAGCTTAATGACTTCTCCCAGAGCTAATTGGAGCCAGGAGTGAGCCAACCTTGACTCCAATCAGTGTGATGATATTGGATGTGTTGCTGACAGCTGTCCTGCCCTTAAAAAACACACACCTGTTTTGGGTTTACTGGTTTCAAGAAGCACTGTCTGATGTGAACCATGCCTCGCAGAAAAGAGCTCTCAGAAGACCTACGATCAAGAATTGTTGACTTGCATGAAGCTGGAAAGGGTTACAAAAGTATCTCCAAAAGCCTTGATGTTCATGTTTCCACGGTAAGACAGACTGTCTACAAATAGAGAAAGTTTAGCACTGTTGCTACTCTCCCTAGGCATGGTCGTCCTGTAAAAATGACTGCAAGAGCACAGCGCAGAATGCTGCATGAGGTAAAGAAGAATCCCAGAGTGTCAGCTAAAGACCTACAGAAATCTCTGGCACATGCTAACATTTTTGTTGACACATCTACAATAAGGAAAACCTTAAACAAGAATGGAATACATGGGAGGACACCACGGAGGAAGCCATTGCTGTCCAAAAAGAATATTGCAGCACGTTTGAAGTTTGCAAAAGAGCACCTGGATGTTCCACAGCACTAATGGCAAAATATACTGTGGACAGATGAAACCAAGATTGAGTTGTTTGGGAAGAACACACAACACTATGTGTGGAGAAAAAAAGGCACAGCACACCAGCATCAAAACCTCATCCCCACTGTAAAACATGGCGGAGGGAGCATCATGGCTTGGGGCTGCTTTGCTGCCTCAGGGACTGGACGGATTGTTGTCATTGATGGGAAAATGAATTCCAGAGTTTATCAAGACATTTTGCAGGAAAACGTACAACCATCTGTCCGCCAACTGAAGCTCCGCAGAGGATGGATGATGCAACAGGACAATGACCCAAAGCATACAAGTAAGTCAACAAACAATGGCTGCAACAGCACAGAATACGCCTTCTGGAGTGGCTCAGTCAGAGTCCTGACCTCAACCTGATTGAAATGCTGTGGCATGACCTTAAGAGAGCGATTCACACCAGACATCCCAAGAATATTGCTACACTGAAACAGTTTTGTGAAGAGGAGTGGTCCAAAATTACTCCAGATCGTTGTGCAGGTCTGATCTGCAACTACCGGAAATGTTTGGTTGAGGTTATTGCTGCCAAAGGAGGGTCAACCAGTTATTAAGTCCAAAGGTTCACATACTTTTTCCTCACTGCACTGTAAATGTTTACATGTTATGTGCAATTAAACCATGGCAACATCTAATGTTTGTGTAGTATTATGTTCAGCAGACTGTGTTCTTCTATTGTTTTGACTTAGATGACGTTCAGAGCACATTTTATGCCCAATTCATGCAAAACTCCACGTAATCCCAAGGGGTTCACATACTTTTTCTTGCAACTGTACAAAGTGCATGTGCAGAAAAATAAACAATAAACAGATTACTTAAATTCATAAACATATAAAAGTTCACATATGTGCTCATAAAGTGCTAAATCCACAGTCAATGACCAAACAGGAGATCCAGTGCAAATATGGCAGCCCAAATAATCCCATAGATGGACACACTCTTCACCAATTGTGTACACCAGCAGTCACAAACTGCTTAACATATCCTCACACCTCAAAGGGAAAGAGGTCTGGATACACATTAAGGGAAAAGACTCAAATAGATGGATAAAAACCTCATGTTATTTCAAAGGGAACTCATCAAACGACACCAACAATCCAGCAAGATAGACTACTATAGGATCTGTAATTCTGTTCATCCAGTGCTTTGATCCACATATTCCATGTCAGCCAGCAGAGCCAGGTCCTGTACTACCTTTGACTTCTCTGCATGCAGCACTGCATTTGACCAGTACAGCCTGATCTAGAGCCTGCCCCACACTTAATATTAGACCTAAACAAAATAGGTCAAACCGTGCTTAGGTGAGTATCCTTCTGAGGATCAGCCTCCGGCTCTTTGCAGCCACATGTGGTCCCTATAATAGACCTCACCTTGCTGGTTCCAATGTGAATCGAGCTAAAAGAAAGGGAATAGCAATCAAAGTGCACCCCATGTATTGAGTAAAAACTATTTATTCTGCTACATACTGTATGTACTCACAATAGTATAATAAATACAGCATTGAATCCAATGGAAACATGGAGTTTTCTCACCAAACTTCCGAATTGCACATGTCATGAAAAAAATTCTCCTGGCATGTGCAATTCACAAGTTTGGTCACTGTATACATGTAGTTAGGAAAAGAGATGGTGGGGATAGCCACAGTTCTGTAGCCCAGCAGGCAAGGCTGGCTGGGATTTCAGTTTACCAAAGACAGCTGTCAGCCCAGTTAGGAACACCTGGATTTCTGGCAGATACAGGTATCTTGTTCTAATACTTGTTCTTTTAGCAGACATGGGTATTTTTGCAGCATTTTGAAAGGATCAAACATGAGGAAATATAAAAGTATTAAAAATGTGTACTAAAAAGATGTACTAAATATAGATAGGGTTGGACAAAAGTATGGAAACACCAGGTAAAAGAACAAAATTGTTACCTAATATGGTGTTGGACTGCCTATGGCATCCAAGGCAGCCTAAATTTTCCTGGGAATTGACAGATATAAGTCTTGGATGGTGGGTAATGGAATCTGATACCACTTTTCATGCAAAAATCGTTCCAGTTCTCGCAGAGATGATGGAGGCGGAAAACAAGACTGAACCTTGTTCTTCAAAATTGACCATAGTAGCACTATGATATTGAGTTCCGGTGACTGCGGCGCCCAGGGAAGGTGTGAGACTTCTGCATGCTCACCAAACCACGATTGGATAACACCAGCTGTGTGATTTGGAGCATTATCATCTTGGTAAATGGTTCTGTCCTCAGGAAACAATGTCTGCACCATGGGGTGTACATGATCAGCCAACATTTGTACATAGTTGGTGGCAGTGACTCTACCTATCAAAGTGATGATGGGGGCCTGTAGAATACCAAAATATACCTGCCCAAACCATGATTGTGCCGCCACCATGCTTTACATTGGCAGAAGATATTCCTGGTTGTAAGCTTGGGACTGTGTGCACCACACGTAAACACGTCCGGTGGTTTGGAACAGTGTGAAGCTCGATTGATCGGACTATATTACAGTCTTCCATTGATTGATAATCCATGATTTATGGGTGTTGCACCATTCTCTCCTCTTCTGAGCATTAATATCGGTACTAGTGGTTTGGCAGTTGCAGCTTGACTATGAATGTTTTGCTCATGGGGTTCTCTCCACACAGATTTTGTGGACACGGGCTTTGTAAGACTGAGATTGAGCTCTGCCGTCACTTTTGCAGCAGTTGTTTTCTTATTCTGGGTCGCAATGTCCTTTTGTCTCCTTCAGTCAGTTGACCATGTCGACTGCACTTATGCTTATCAGATGACATTTTCCTGGAAACTATATATGTCGTCATAACCTTTGATACTGTACCTTGTGACACAGCAAATAAATTGGGAACTTCAGTCACAGAGGCACCAGCTAAGCAGGCACCAACATTTTGCCCTCTTTGAAGCTCAGTAAGCTCTGACATGACTCTGTATCACTAGCAGCGCATGCAGTGAATGACAAAAGTGAGGCTTCCCACCTGTTAGCTAGGTGTCTCATCACACAGTGGAAGCAAAATAATGTTACATCACTTCCACTTTCAACACAAAACATGCAAATCATGTAGTGTTTCCATTTTTGTTGTCTAATCCCTGTTGAAATATACTAAGATTGCAAAGAGAAGAGCAAATGGTATCCCAGAGTAGCTAAGATACTGGACACCTGGATACCTCTGACTGGAGGCTCTTCCAATGATGACCGGAATTATGTGGAGAAAGAGGGCAGCTTTCAGAACTTTACAGAGACCTATGAACCAGTGGAGAGTGGTGGTCCTGAAGTCATAAGGTTGTCATACAAAGCATTTAAACCCACTAGAAATGTTGGTTCCAATGTATTCAGTTAGTATTACAGCAGACGGACTGAAGTGATTAGTAGTAGTGTTTGGTAATTGGGACTGCTGTTTGATATATTAGATTAATTTCTGCTGAGCCCAAGAGTGAGGTAGAGGCTACAGCCAATATTAATAATATTATCAGATAAGAATTGGGAAGACTCATTATTAGATAAGCATGGTGCATTGTCCACATACTCACCTTTCATTCTCTAAAGCTTCATCTAGCCACCTGAAGCAAAGAAAAAACCCAATTTTTCCACGTTAGGAGGATCATGTGACTCACTCCCCGTCTTCTTATGTGACAGCGCTGGTGCTTGGTGATTGGTACAGTACTGTCACCTGGTTAACAAAAAGAAAGTGCTCAATACTGTGTAAGCTCCAGCTAGGGCATCTTGTAGCTGACAAGGGGCTTATTTCCTCCTTCCCAGTCTGTGAGGGCTGGGGGAGCAAAGGGAATGTGCATATGTGTTCACAGGAAATAGGGCATTAAGACACACTTGTTGTTTTGCCCTGCATGGCCAAAGCATAGGCTTGCTTTAAGAGCTTATATGCATAGGCATCAAACCCAGAAGCAAGGCAAATACAAATAAAAAATTCTGTAAATAAGTAACAGTTTCTAGAGATAATCCTGGGTTACATTTAAGCATTAGCAATGTTTGGTCTGAATCTTTTTATTGATTCTAGAATGTACATACAGTATATTGTTAAGCACTGTATCAGAAAATGTAATTCCTTGTCCGTCAGTGTAGTTCTATTTCCTTGGTGTACAAAGAGACATAAATGCTGGCATTTTTCATTCTGAAGGAATGTGCTGTATTGTCTTGTGTCTGGAACACAATGCATTAAACATACACGAAGGTGAGTCCAGTCATTGTTATCGGTGCCTTTGCCCCTCCACGAGTGCTCCAGCACCAGTGGTGTTAATCTTCTGATTCGTAGTGATGGGTACCCTGCCTGGCCATCTCACTGACAAGTATCATTATCACTTCATTCCTCTGACAGGCTTCTGTCAAACAATGCTTTTGTTAACCTGCCTGGATCTGTCGCTAAATCGCGGAACCTTCTTTCTCTATCTCACATCCTACTGTTCCACCGTCCATCACATTTTAATTTGCAAATTAGAACCTATTGTGCTATAAAACAATAGCGGAGATGAAGAACTGAAATACCCTTTAAAAACTCAAATGAGAACTGTACTGTAAATAACTGTCTGGGTTTGGTTAATTATTTCATGCTGTACATTTCCGCTATCAATGAGCATTTAGCTTTTTCTGCTATGACTTTTGCATCCTGAACTGTTTATATTCAGAATGAGAAGCATCTTTAATAATGGAAATTGTACTAACAGTACCACTGCCTACATGCAAGTGTCATAGAAGTGTCAAGGAAAGTATAGATGGTTTATTATCACACAACAGTAAAAGCACTCTCAGAGTCAAGCTATAATGGATTTGATCAATTTTAATTTTTCTTTGTTAACAAATGATGTTTAGTACACGAAAAAAAGAATTTCTAGAGCAACATAGGTTTTCCAAAGAGAGAGTACAACAACAGTTATCTCCTTCCAAGCCACAGGTCTCTCCTTCAAACTTTAGACAGAGGGGCGGGTAGGGAGGTGCTCTGACTTATTTTGTTTTTTGAGTACATTTCAGCTTGAGCTATAGTGCTGTAATAATAACAGGCTTTGCAACAAGAGCTATGAGGAAACTGGAAATCTTGAAAGGGAGTGTAAAGCGCTATCTATTGGCTGAAGAAAAATAAAACATAATAATTTTCAATATTCTATATTTATCTGACTAAAAAGAAAAAATGTCTTTACACTTTTTAGTCCTGGTTACGAGTGGGTGAATCTGCCTGGGTTAGATTTACAGGGGGTTTGTCAAATCCTGTCTGAATTTGTGAAACTCAGATTTTGCAGATAATCCCAATGAAGTCTATATTGGGGCAAATCCTGCTGTTAACCCCTTCCTGCTGCCGCCCTTTAGGGGGTCCAAAATGCCGGAAGGCAGAGATGGGCTTTACGGTCATGTGATCACGGTGATTGGCAGTCACAGTGGTCACATGATCGGCAAGCTCCATAAGTATACATAAGGAGCTTTCCAGTACCCGCCAGTTACTGTGCTGTAAGCACACGCAGAGCACGCTCTCAGCACAGTTAATTGTTTACATAGGGTCACATATTTGCAGCTGCTCAGCGTTAAAGCCCACCAGCCAAGAGGCTGCATATATGTGTACTTGCGGCGGGAAGGGGTTAAAATCTAATCCAGACAAGGATATGGGGAGCTGGGGACTGCCATAAGAGACATTTAACAAAACAAAGAAGGGATATGATGGTGATACATAAATATCTCAATGTTGATTCTAGCATATGGAGAAAACTATTCAATCTCAGGCCACTTAAGAGGACACATGACCACTCAATGAAGTTGGACAAGAAGAGGTTTAACCTTAAACTGCATAAGTACATCTTTACTGTGGTAAGGATGTGGAATTCCCTTCCACATTTGGTGGTGTCTGTGGGGAGTGTTGATAATTAGAAAAACTCTGGGCATCTAAGCAGACACAATATACAGGGATATGGGAAATGGTATTGACATAAACACACACACACACACACACATTGAACTGGATGGAATGGTGTCTTTATTTAACCTTACCAACCATGTAACAAAAAAAAGTACTGTACAGTGGGGAGGATGTTCTTTTAATATAACTTCGAGAGTGATATGGAAAAACACAAATCCTTTAAATGATATGCTTGGGAGATTCCTTCAAGCAGGGGTAGACTGACAACTCATGGGGCCCCCCGGGCAATAGGGGATCATGGGGCCCCTGTGTCCTTGCCCAAACTCAAAAAACTCTATGAAAAAGGTACCAGGGGCATCTCATGGGGCCCCCTACTGACTCAAGGCCCCTTGAGATGTGGTGTTACAAAACAGTACTATTTTCACAGACAGTTATAGCGACACCATATTGCGGCACATATTTTTAAATTTGTAATATCTAATTGTTTAGCTTTTTCATTTGAAGGAGCAGAAGAAAAGAAATTCCTCAAATTCCCCATTCTCCCGCTTATCTTCCTAGGTGCCCTGTAGTATCAGCTGCAAAGTCAGACAGAACACCCCTCACGTTTGTGCTTGGCCTTCTGACACCACAGCTAGCAAGGAGACAGCTGCCAACGTCTGTCTGCAGCTGCCAGTACTTAATTGTGGCAAACACAGGCAAGTAGAATGCAGGGGGACAGAAGACTAGCACATCTGGCCTAAAGGTAGAGAGAGTGACCTTGGTTCTTCAGTAAGCTAACTGAGGGGAGTTGTCTACCAAATCTCTGTCTGGTATCACAGGAGGGTTTCGCTAGGAATATTGGAAGGAGGCAACCATTCTATCCTTGAGCCTTGTGAGTATTGACATTGAGGAATTTGGGGACTCTGTGTGCTTGCTACCTTCCCTGGTGTTTGATAGTCAACATGGGTCTGAAAAAAAGGGAACATTGGCTAGTGTTCTGAAAAGCTTATCCAATTGTTGCTATTTCAAAAGACTTTGCTCAGCTATGTTGCCTTTGGGCTGTCGCAGTATATTGTAGTTGGCTTATACCTGAGGAGCTCAGCCCTGTAACTACTACTACTAAAGGGACTTTGCTCGCTCCTAAAACTACTTGTAGCCAGGGGCGGACTGACAACTCATGGGGCCCCCGGGCAATAGGGGATCATGGGGCCCCTGTGTCCTTGCCCAAACTCAAAAAAGCCTATGAAAAAGGTACCAGGGGCATCTCATGGGGCCCCCTACTGACCCTGGGCCCTCGGGCAGTGCCCAAGTTTCCAAATGGTCAGTCTGCCCCTGCTTGTAGCTATATGTTTCAATAGAATTCTGTTATCTACGGTCAGTCAAGACTTTGTAACTGCTCAACTAAGAGATCAGCTAGATGTTCTCAGTGTGAATAGTTCTGAATTGGAATATCCTACTACAATTCCCCATCCCTATCCCTATCCTCAGTTCTACAATAAACTCCAAAAACAAAACATCCCCTAGACTGATCATTGAAGACAACGAGCAGAAGTGTGTGTGAGTGTATTTGGCTGCAGAAATACACTATTCCTGGCTGCGAGGTGAAGAAAGGGGAGCCCGTGGGAAATGTAAAAACATTGTGTTAAATCCTTACTATAGAGTGCAGATGTAGTAATGGGACATACAGCCCCACAACACAGGTCCAGTATAACTAACCCCCTTATTATTACTTTATATAGAAGTCCATGCCAGCCAGACTGAAAACCATTTGTAAGGTGGATCATTCTGTACAATTAGCACTCTGTCTCATATACATTTTCCAGTCTAGTTTTCCATTTCACATGCGGTGAACTGACAGCACACAGCCAGGTATTTTCCTTATTTGCTGTGGCTTCCACTAGATGTGGCCATATGTTAGTACGTAACGCTGATTGAATCATGTAATAAACAAGGCCACAGTCTGGCAAGCTTCGAATATGAGATGCCTTCCTATAATATACAATTGTGTGTCTTCATCCAAATTTGATTTTACGGTTCAATTCATTTTTAGTAGAAACAGACAAATTATTTGGGAAAAGATCCAGTTCTAAACGTCCATAGCACAAAGCAAATGGATTTATCACAAATGTTTGTTTACTGTTATTCATATGCTGCAAGCTTCAAGTATTTGCAGCAAAAGCTTTTAAATGTGTATGGTAAAGGAAAGGTCTATTTTCCTAGGTTTTGATGTGTAGGAGAATTCAATTTTATGAGCCCTTGGTTAACAGAAAGATCAGATTGTCATTTCTAGATTTATCCTATAGCATAGCAAATCTTCCTAAAAAGGGTGTCTTACAGTCTGATAGCTGTATATCTGCAGTGTCAGATCATCTAAGGCATTGCTACCCTTGTCTGCTAGTCTCACCAGATTGGGGTGAGATTTAGTGCTGTCACCACTGTGCTATTTGTTGTCGAGGAATCTGCACTCGATGCGTCTCTCTGGGGCTGCATCATCCATTCTGAGGATCTGTTCTGTATGAACTGTTTTTCCTGGCTCTTGAATATTCCTTCACCAATTAACAGATCAAAAACCATCAGAGGTCAGCTCTGACATGAGAAAGCAAAGCCCTGCTCCTCCAATAAGATGGCTGCCTTTATACAGAACCACAGTGTGGAACACGGCATAGTAAATCAGTAATGGAGAAAAGAACAGCAGAAAATAATGGCAACTAGTACTTTACCTTTTGTTTGCATTTTTGGGTACAGCTTCCACAGTACAGGTCAACTTACTCCACAATATAATATATAGCTAATCTTTTCCATTTGTAGCAGAGCAGACTGACAAATGCCTATATTTCACATTTCTATTACATTAACTATAGGTTATCAGATTTGTGGATATCTGCCCAGCTTAATATCTACTACTTTATGTGCTGTGACCCAGCAGCACACATGTGGTCAGTTGCTTGGTACAGTTGTCCCCAATTTTATCAAAAAGTGCCTTGGAATCACTGCTGCTTACCCTTAACAAAGCATTGAACAGCCTGCTGCTTACCTGTACATTAGGTTAGGTGGACCATGCACCTTCACTTTTCTTGAAAAATCAACATTCTTTCTTCATTGCTGTGGAATAAAAATAGGACTGGGCATTGCAGATAATGATTTAATCACTTGCTGCCCAGAGTCTGTATCTATATTGCCTCAGCAGCAAGCAGTTATACCAGGATCATGGCTGCAACTGCCATTCTGGGGCTCTCACATTTCAGCAAGAAGCCCAGGACCACTATAAACAATGGGGTGGCAGCACACAGAGGGGTGGAGGAACATCCATTCCCCAATCTCCGCTGTGACTAATGAAGCCAGTACAGGCAGAGAAGCATCTTATCAAACACGATCTATGTTTGATCAGATGCTTTTAAGGGCAGGGGAGATATGGGGGATCTACTAGACCCCTGATGTCTCAAAAAAAAGTACCTATGTCACCAGGGCTGCTGTTAGAAACTACGGGGCCCCATACAGCCAACCTGACAAGGTCCCCGCTCCACAAAAAAACACAGGTTACTAGGCTTCAGTTATGAACGAACACAGTGAGTGATCAGTACCGATCACTCGTATTCATTCAGGCAGGAAAGAGGTTGGTAAATGTGACATATTTTCCAGACCCTTCCCACATTATCCATGCTGCAGGATGATACTGTGTGCCTGCAGCTGCCAATAGGAAGGAGAGGATGGAAACTGGCAGCCATGTGAGGGTGGGGGCACACAGGGGAGCCTGGGCAGCAGGGGGAAACATATGGTGTACAGGGAGGGTAATGGGTGCGGGTGGGAGCAATTAGTGTAACCGACCCCCTGTATGGCTCTCTAGAAGGAGAGGAGAGCTTTCAGCTGCTGCAGAGAGAGCTATACAGGAGATCGGTCCCTGTAATTGCCCCCCTGCCTTGCCGATCATCTCCCTGCTCACATCTGATTTACCCAGCTGCCTGGGCTCCCCTGCAGGCCTGGGCCCTGTACAGGAGGGCTGGTGGTACCCCCTTATCCACTGCCCTGCCTGTCACTGGCCAAAGCCATCACAAGGGGCTTGTTCACCCATTGTGATAGCAATAAAGTTAAATGAAAAAAAAAAGGATTTAAAAAAGTACGTAAATTAAATAAATAAAAATAATGTAAAAAAAGTAAAAGTACTCTTGCAGCCACACACATACAAAACCGCACACATGCAAATGTTGACACAGGTCCACCATACACATGTACACAGGGATTGCACCATAGAGTGAGCGCAATATCTCTAGCACCTTAGCTCACCTTTAGATCTAAACAAATAACCTGTAAAGGCATTTAAAGTGTTGCCTATGGACAATTTTGGGTACCATAGTTTGTTGCCATTTCGCAGGGTGCGCAATTTTAAATCTTGACATGCTTATTATCCATTTACTTAACACAACATCATGTTTTAATTTTTGACAAAAAAAATGGTTATTATATTGTGTTTTTGTGCACTAAAAATCCTTGAGGTGTATTTTGTCCTGAAAATATGTGTTTAATAAATGGCTGTGCAAATATCGTGAGACATAAAGAAATTGCAACAGCCGCTATTTTATTTTTCAGACTCTTTGCTTTCAGAAAATACAGTATATTGTCTAAGTACTTTTCTACCAAAAAATGCTTAATTTGATGTGAATGTGAAAAATTGCCATTGTAGGCAAGTGGTTAAGGGGTATATAAAACCTATTAATTAACTTCTTTTATTTGGTCTTTTAAATATACCATTGAAGGTGTTTTGTTATATCTGTTTGATAAAAAAATACCTGTTAATCCCAAATTGATAACGTCCTGTGATTTCTGCCTCTGCTGCACTCTTATCAGTTACCTTGCTTTCGCTACCTCTGAGGACTACAGACAGGGCTTTTCCCTATTTGAAGAGGAAAGGGGGGATGTTTGTTGGTGAGTATCACTGCTTACATTTATCATAAGTGCCCAAAGAGAAACTGTGTAATCAGGATCTAAGAGTGAGACCTGCCTGGCAGCACAGCTTACAAAATGGAAATCACAACAGTGACTGAACGGGATTACATGGCCACAAATTGCGATTACAAATCCTTTGGAAGGTAAAACAATAAACAAATATGTATTTCAACTTATATTTATCTGCTTGCCTGGATTTCCCGTTTAGGTGAATCACATAGGATTACTTTGTATTGGGACAAAGTGGCAAATTTCAGTTTTGCTAAGGATATAAACGACATTTTCTGAACTGGTTAATAATGAAGCACTAATGACCAATACAACTGTCTGAGACTTTATACAGTTTAAAGTCTGAAACCGGTCAAGGGCTGAAAAGATAAAAACCTGGTAGATTATTTAGTTTTTTGCAATTACTCTCAATCCCATTTGTGATTCCAGGTGAAGTGAGAGTGGTTGAAATTGACTGAAAATTGCCACATGTATGACCAGCTTCAAGTGTATCTAAATCCAAAAATAAAAATGTAATATATTGCAGCTCACCCTTTCCTAGATGTGGTGGCTGTATTTGTTTCCTTTTTTCTTAGACTATTTTTTCCTTTGCTTTTACTTGATGCAGCACAATGGCTTAGTGGTTAGCGGTTTTGCCTTGCAGCACTGGGGTCCCTAGTTTATATCCTGGTTAGGTCACTATCTGCATGGAGTTTGCATGCTCTCCCTGTGCTTGTATGCGTTTTCTCAGCATACTCTGGTTGCCTTCCACACTCCCAAGATATACTGGTAGCAGGGGCGGACTGACAACTCATGGGGCCCCCGGGCAATAGGGGATCATGGGGCCCCTGTGTCCTTGCCCAAACTCAAAAAAGCCTATGAAAAAGGTACCAGGGGCATCTCATGGGGCCCCCTACTGACCCCGGGCCCTTGGGCAGTGCCCGAGTTTCCAAATGGTCAGTCTGCCCCTGACTGGTAGGTTAATTGACTCCTGTGGAAATTGTGTGTATGTATGCATGTGACATAGAGACTGTAAAATGCAAGATTCTTGAGGGCAGGAGCTCATGTGAATATACACTGTGTAAATTGTTAGCAGAATTTTTTTATACCTGAAACTAACACATTTCTTGTGCTGTAATGCTCACTCACTGTAATATATCTATGGAGGATCAGCACTGTCACCCCATCACAGGAAGTATTTATAACTAGAAAATCTACAATTTCTGGGGAAATTGTGTGAAGTGTTCTTGCCTCCACCAGTAGTCTACAACTGGAGTGGGTGGAGTAGCTTTTGTCACTCTGCTGCCTGCTCACACACCTGGGTTCCTATGGCAACTCACTCTACAGCAAGGGCAGAGAAGAGCGGTTAAAAACAAACTGCTTCAACTTGCTCACTTCACTGGCGGTTGCCATCTTCAAAAGTTTTAAAACTATAAATCCTACAGTGAAGCGCTTTGTATTTTGAGAATTACAAGACCCAGACTTACGTTTTGATGCATGGTATGTCTCTGAAATATTAAAAATGAAGGCACAATCACAGTTTAGAAACTGCCCTTCAAATTTCAGGTGTCTAGAGTGGAGTTTCAATGAATGTCAATGGGCGGCGTGAGTTGCAAACAAATGGTCATATTGTGAAAACTATCAGGACTATGGCTTAGCTGTTAGCTGGACATTTTTAGTGGCAGCAGGGATAGCTGAACGTTTTGATATAAGATTTGTGTAGGTGGGCTTGAAAATGAGGGAGTGATGGCAGTTTAGAAACTATGTCCTGATTTTTCAGCTCACACTCTAGCTTTTGTCAGCTCCCACTCTAGTTTTGAACATTGCACCATTCATTCATATGGGACCAATTTCACCACAAAAACGGCGATATTTCGGGAACCATTCAGTGAAACGTTCCACAAAGTAATAGCACACCAATCAGGAACAATCCGCACGTTTCGGTATATTACTGTCCATGTAGTGTAAAAACTGTGGGAGGAGTTAGGGTGGTAAATTTGGCTATAATAATAAGAATATATATGTGAGAAAACAATAAGTGGTCTTGCCATGCAAGAACACTTAACTACAGGATCCCCACTTCTCACCTCCATAACATAGGGTAAAGTTTTCTGCATTCCACAGTGAGAGTACAAAGATAACTAATAACAGTGCAGCACAGACATGGAGTTGAGGTGGAGACATGGAGTTATCAGCTCACTAGACTTCTGCATACGTTGTAAAAATATAATAAAACACTTTCATTGGTATAAATATTCAAAGTAAAGAAGTGCCTTTAATTCTCTACACCACATGTGTCAAACACAAAGCCTGAGGG
The DNA here is from genome assembly GCF_062004578.1 of Staurois parvus. NCBI lineage: Eukaryota > Metazoa > Chordata > Amphibia > Anura > Ranidae > Staurois > Staurois parvus. The sequence goes on from NW_028317874.1 coordinate 1,038,322, forward strand.
CTGAATCTGGCCTCCCAGGCCATTTCATGTGGCCATCGCACCCCTCCTGCAGCTGCGGCACCCCCTTATCTCTGCCCCCACCTTGTCTTAGCAGTCTGCAACAGAGAGGAGGACAAAACTTCTACATCAGATCCGTGCAACCACAGAGAGGCTTATCTCTGCCACCCCCTGTCCCAGAATTAGCAGCAGAAAGGAGGACAAAACTTCTCCAACAGATTCTTGCAACCACAGAGAGGCTTATCTCTGCCACCCCCTGTCCCAGAAGTAGCAGCAGAGAGGAGGACAAAACTTCTCCAACAGATCCGTGCAACCACAGAAAGGCTTATCTCTGCCACCCCCTGTCCCAGAAGTAGCAGCAGAGAGGAGGACAAAACTTCTCCAACAGATTCTTGCAACCACAGAGAGGATTATCTCTGCCACCCCCTGTCCCAGAAGTAGCAGCAGAGAGGAGGACAAAACTTCTCCAACAGATCCGTGCAACCACAGAGAGGCTTATCTCTGCCACCCCCTGTCCCAGAAGTAACAGCAGAGAGGAGGACAAAACTTCTCCAACAGATCCGTGCAACCACAGAGAGGCTTATCTCTGCCACCCCCTGTCCCAGAAGTAGCAGCAGAGAGGAGGACAAAACTTCTCCAACAGATTCTTGCAACCACAGAGAGGCTTATCTCTGCCACCCCCTGTCCCAGAAGTAGCAGCAGAGAGGAGGACAAAACTTCTCCAACAGATCCGTGCAACCACAGAGAGGCTTATCTCTGCCACCCCCTGTCCCAGAAGTAGCAGCAGAGAGGAGGACAAAACTTCTCCAACAGATCCGTGCAACCACAGAGAGGCTTATCTCTGCCACCCCCTGTCCCAGAAGTAACAGCAGAGAAGAGAACAAAACTCCTCCACCAGATCCATGCAACCACGGAGAGTCTCATCTCTGTCACAACTTGTCCCAGAAGTAGCAGCAGAGAGGAGGACATAGCTCCTCTTACAGATCCTGCACTTCTCTGTGTAGTTGCAGTACCCCCTTGTTTAAAGTGTCACTAAACCCAGGACCCTGCATTCACTATATCTGGTCTCCCACAGTACACAGAACATGGAAGTGAAATTATTTTTAGTAAATTTAAACTGCTAAATACCTTTTCTCATCTGCAGTTAGAGCAGTCTTGTGACTTCTATCAGTGTCCAGCAGAGCACTGGTTAAAGCTTGTAGGAGGAGTTTTCTTTCTGCTCTAGGAGGATGCAAAACCCCCAACCTCTGTCTGGACAGTGCTGATTGGCCCTGTGCTGATCACATGCACTCTCCCAAGAAAAACAAAACCTCTCTAGCAATACACACTAAACTGAGCATGTGCATGTGGCTACGGGTTCACTCTGTCTTATCAGGAGATAAGACATGGAAATTTGAACAAGAGAAGGGGCATAGAAAACAGGATTAAACATCCTTTTTACACAGTGCAGAGGATCAACCCCTTAGGTTCCACAGTGAGTATAACAAGCATGCTTTACTGCATATACAGACTGATTTTACTGTTGTGGGTTTAGTAACACTTTAAGCCTCCTCTGGTCTTAGCATTCAGCAGACTGGGGCAGTTGACTCCAGCCCTCCTCTGGCCCTCCACCAAGCCCTACACTTTTTGCTTCCCAGCTCTGCCCCCAGCTTCTTTCTGGCAACAACACACGTGATATGAAGGAGGGTGGGGGACTCTTGTCTTCTTATGGTGAGATACACTACTATTTGCATCAATAGATAATTAAATTTTATACATAAATGTGAAAACAATTCATGTGTATAAAAATGCCTGTGAAAAAATTTACTGTATATCATACACCATAAATAGACAAAATTGAAAACACAAAAGGTTTTTCTTTTAGCACGTAACTTGGACATGGACTTTTGTTTTGCTTTTTAAATGTTATTTATTTCTGGTGTATGGTATATATTTCTATCACAGACATTTATACACATGAATTTGTCATATTTATCTATAAAATGTAATTATTTATTATATATACATATATGAATTATCAGCAATTTTATATAGAAAAATTTCACATGGAACCAGTGATACTGGATATTATATTGTGTAGAGAATCATAAATTCTTCTTTATTTTACTTTGTGTATTTGAAGGCAGCTGCTCTGGTACAGTTAAGGTTTTTGATTTATAATGTTTTCTTTATATATACAGTTTGGTATTAATTTGCTTTCAATAATATATTTACAGCAGAACGCTGGGCAAATGTTTTTTCCTTGCAGTGGGACTGTACTCACACTGCATGGGTTAACTGAACATTTTGTCTAGGGGTAAACACAGGGCTTATACTCACCAGATCCTTCAATCCTCCAGAAAACAGCACTCCCCCACGTCCAGCAGTGGACTGTTCCTGTCAACCTCATGTCCAGAGCCGGTCTATGGGCATGATGATGTCAGGAACAGTCCACTGCACAAGACCACTAGACCGCGTGTCAGGAATGGGCTTGCCAATAATGGTGGGACTCACCTGCCTTGTGGGCTGCAGTACCAGGGCTGGCCAGTGGGTGCTCTCAGCAATTAGAGACTTACCCCTGCAATCAGCCAAACACCTGAAGCTGATTGCAGGGGTTGTATTTAAGGAATGGCCAGACTCGCAGTCAGGGCCTTGGTGTGTGTTTTTCCATGGGCCCCTGTACCTTGTATCCTGTATTCCTGTTCCTGTCTGACTTGTTGCCGACCCTGCCTGATCCTGACCTCTGCTGACTTCTCCTGCTTGATCCCTGGCTTGTGACTCTGACCATTCTCTGCCCGACCCTCTGTACCGTGCTGCCCGTGAGTTACTGAACCCAGCTTGTGACCCCGACCACTCTCCTGCCTGTTCCTGGTACTCCGTTTGCCCGTTTGCTACTGACCCGGCCTGCCTGACTACTCTTTGTATTGTATGTATTGTTATCGGTGGGTGGTTTGGTTTGGTTTGTTTGCACTGTGTTTATATTTAGTTTTGCACTGCGTTTTGTATTAGTCTTAATAAATTATATTGTTTATACCATATCTGAAGCCTGCGTTTCCCTGTGTCAGTCCACAGACCTCTGGTCATACTTGGAGCCCTGACACCGCGGAAGGGGAAGGAGTGGAAGGGACCAGTCTTGCACTGGGAGGATCGGCGGATTAGATGAGCATATCTCGGCTCTCCAATCTCCTAGACAAAAATGAGCAGTTAACCCTTGCAATGCCGGCACAGCTCCACTGCATGCTGGAAAAAAATCCTGGAGTTCTTCTTTAACAGACCAAAAGGAAACAAACAAAATAAGTCCATTGCTGGAGTTTACATACACTTTAATCCCTTCCTGCCTGCCCCAGTGTCCCTTTAAAAAGTTCTGAATGTCCTTGGGGAAAGGGGGGGGGGAGGATTGGAGAGATCATGTAACCACTGTGATTGGCTGTCACAGTGGTCACATAGTCGGGAGTCAGTCTTACCGGCTGCCATTAGTTTGTGAGGGCTGACAGCTTGTTGTCTGTGCTGAAAGTGCACAGTGAGCATGCTCTCAGTACAGAACCCTCTGCCTCCCAACGATGCGTATGTGCAGCATCTGAGTGTTAATGCCCACCCTTGTGCTGCTACACATAAATGTTACATGGGCAGCAACAGGTTAAGAGATCTTTTTTTGGCCTCAAGAGAACCAGTTTGATGTTCCTTCTGTAATGCAGAACCAGCACGTGCATAACCCCTATAAAATGTGTTATGATCGGCAGAAATCTGGACTAGACAATATGTACTGCAGGCCAGAAAAGAGATGTGACTGATTACAGAAAATTCTGCTTCCAGTGTGGGAATGCCAACACGTATATTGTCCTGCTGAGAGAAAGGACATTCATTCCATCACTGATTCCCAACAGACACTCTATAATGTTTAACTATTTAACAGTTGTATCATCAGGACTCTTCTTGATGCTTGAATGGCTGCCAGGTTTCTGTTTGGTTATAAATGATATGATAGATGACTTGGAATTACTGCTCCACTGATTCAGTGTCCTTCATTTCTGTGTTAACCTTCTGACATCAGTGCCTTTTAAAACACCTTGAGAGCTCTGAAACCAGGATAGGAAGGCAAACATCACACAAGCGATTAACCTGATTGTATCAATGATTATTTCTCTTTGAATGTGCTGACATAACAGTGAAAGAAAGGCTGGGATTTTTTATTGGATATTTATTTTTTTATCATGTTTGCCAAATTATACTGTATTACTTCTGTAAGAAGGAAAAATTGGAGAAATTGATTATACTTGACTCCAAGAACAAATAATGTTTCTTTAAATATTTTCCTCAATTCCACAAAAGTTACTTTGTTCATACCAAATGCCTTAGAAAACTGGGATATTACTATGTAGAAATAGCAATGACATAATGCCTGTGCAGGCAGCAGAGCAGCAGGCTCCACCCATTACAGATTACCTGCATAAAACTACAGGAGGGGGCAGCTATTAGACCAGTCACTCTGCACAATAGCACAGAGCAGCAGTAACAGGTCTTTAATCACATCCCGCCTGCTGGCCCTATATATGAGGCCTCTAAGAGGGTGAGCTTTAATGCCAAGAGGCCGTATAAATGCTTCTATATAGAAACAGCTTACTGTGCTAAGAGAGTACTCACTGCGCACTCCTGGCACAATAACTAAGGTGTTACGGAAAACCCCCAATGCATTTATGCAACACCTCTGTTTTAACTAGTTCCCTACTGCGCTATAGCCGAAGGACGGCTACAGCACAGTTGTCTGGTTCTGGGACGCCCCCTGAACACGTTCCCTTGCGTGCCCTCGGCGGAACGCACCCGGCGCGGCCAGTGATTGCTGCGGACACAGCTGATCACGGGATACGGTAAACAGCCAATCGTGGTGGCCTTTTAATATGTGATCAGCATGATCAGCTGTGTCCAATGACACAGCAGTTCACCACTAAATGCATTTGCTGGTTATCGGCTGCACTTTCCTCGCGCTGTCACAGAGGACGGATCGGCACCGATCATCAGGGCACTGATGATCAGTGCCCAGCAGTGCCGCCCACCTGTGCCACCCACCTGTGCCCAGCAGTGCTGCCCACCTGCACCCATCAGTGCCACCCACCTGCACCCATCAGTGCCACCCACCTGCACCCATCAGTGTCACCCACCTGTGCCCTGCAGTGCCACCCACCTGTGCCCATTAGCGCCACCCACCTGTACCCATCAGTGCCACCCACTTGTGCCCTGCAGTGCCACCCACTTGTGCCTATCAGTGCCACCCACCTGTGCACTGCAGTGCCACCAACCTGTGCCTAGCAGTGCCTCCCACCTATGCCACCCACCTGTGCCTAGCAGTGCCACCCACCTGTGCCTTGCAGTGCCAACCACTTGTGCCCTGCAGTACCCTGCAGTGCATTAGTGCTGCCCAGCAGTGCCACCCATCAGTACCAGCCATCAGTGCAGCAGCATCAGTGCCAGCTTATCAGTGCTGCCTATCAGTGCCTCCTATCAGTGCCCATCAGTGCTGCCTATCTGTGCCACCTCATCAGTGCCCATCAGTGCTGCCTATCAGTGCCCACTAGTGCTGCCTATCAGTGCAGCCTCATCAACGCACATCAGCTAAGGAGAAAAATTACCTGTTTGCAAGATTTTATAATGGAAGCTTATTTTTTGAAATTTTTTTTTCCTTTTTTTCCCCTTATAGTGCAAAAAAATAAGGAGGGCTACAGAGCAGTTGTCTGGTTCTGGGACAACATCCATGGGCGTCATTCCAGAACACGCCCCCTGCGTGCCCCCAGTGGCGCGCATCCGGCGGGGCCGGTGATCGCTGTGTCACATGCTACGGTAAATAGTCAATCACAGTGGCCTTTTACCACGTGATCAGCTGTGTCCAATGACACAGCAGATCACCGGTAAAGGCAGTTGCCAGCTATCGGCTGCACTTTCCTCATGCTATCACAGCCAGAAATTGTCAGAGGACAGATTGGCACCGATCATCAGGGCACTGATGATCAGTGCCCAGCAGTGCCGCCCATCTGTGCCACCCACCTGTGTCCGGCAGTGCAAATTTTCCAAATTTTTTGCTCTTTTTTTGTTTATAGAGCAAAAAATAAAACACCCAGCGGCGATTAAATATCACCAAAAGAAAGCTCTATTTGTGTGAAAAAATGATAAAAATGTCATATGGGTACAGTGACGCATGACCACGCAATTGTGATTCAAAATGTGACAGTACTGAAAGCTGAAAATTGGCCTGGGCAGGATGGGGGTATAAGTGTCCAGTAGGCAAGTGGTTAAATGATAAGCTCACCTTTTCAAAAAAATAATAAATGTACATTTTTTTTCAGGTAAAAATATGTGCATTTTTCATTTTTATTTCTGTGGAGCCTGCAGAGAATTGCACTTGCAATCAGCAGATCTTGTCTGCAATCTCAGGCTCCTGCACACTCTCAGGATAGCTGTTCGTCTGTACTTCATATGAGCAGAAATTTACCCGAGAGCAGGACGAATCAATGAACTACTAGAACATTCACGGTACTTGTAGGCATTCACTCACTGGAATCAGTGAATGGACGCTATTTGGATGTGGTTTGCATATCCTATGGGGCCAAAATTGCTCTGGAATTGCACCAAAGTAGTATGGGAACCTTTTCCAAAACTACTCTGTGCTGAATTGCATTGAGGTGAATGGGCACCACTGAAAACAATATGATTTTCATTGTCAAGTTGCATCGGAAATCACACTGTGAACCAGGCCTTAAAGGATGCGTTCACCTTGGAACATGTTACATGTACCACCCGTTTTTAGGGTGGAATATGTAACATGTTCCAGCATCTGCACCTTCTCCCCTGATCTCCCTTCCCTCCCTGTGGGAGCGGGTGGGGGATTCTCTCCACACCGAAGTTTCCTGTTAAAGAAAAGGCTACAAGTACCATCAGCCATTGCTGTACATAAATGAAATGTACCGTATGTCCTTTTTTTCCCACAAACAGCTTTCTGTTGGTGATATTTGGTTTTTAGTTTTTGCACTATAAACAAAACAATAAATGACAATTAAAAAAAAAAAAAAAAATATATATATATATATATTTGTCTCTCAGCTATAAAACATATCCAATAAAAACATCTTTAAAAATCACATTTCTTCATAAATGTAGGCCACAATGTATTCTGCTACATGTATTTGCTAAATAAAAATCCCAATACGTGTAAATTAATTGGTTTACGTGAACGTTATGGCGTCTACAAATGGTGGTATATATACTGAAATGTTTATTTTTATTTTTTTTATACTAGTAATGGCGTTGATCAGCAACTTATATTGCGGGACTGCGGTGGGTATTCTGACACTGGTTAACTTCCACTGACATCCCAATGACACTAATACAGTGATCAGTTCTAATAAAAAGCACTGACACTGTACTAATGACACTGGGCAGGAAGGGGTTAACTTTTGGGTGATCAAAGGGTTAACTGTGGGCTGTGTATGTTTTACTGTATGTGCTGTTTTACTAAGGAGGCATGCTGCTTTGTATTTCTCTGCTGTGCAGAGAAATACAAAGCAGCATGTCCTTGCTGGCAGGAGAGAGACCTGTGTTGTTTACACACTGTCAGCATTACACGGCGATCTCCGGGTCCTGGAAGGGAATCTCCGGCCAGGACCTGGTGATTGACATCACTAGCCGCCAATAGCGGCACGGTAGGGCGGCGCACATACACGCTCCCTACCCAGAAATGCAAATCACATATATATATGTGATTTTGTGCAGCCCTGTGGCAGTACTTTTACTATAGGGATGCAGGCAAGCGGTTAATTTGGATTCAAACAGTGCCACTGATGACTGTGCACCCTCAATACTGACAGGATATTGAATGTTAGGTTTTTATATTTGACTGGGACCCCTTTGGGGAGTTTTTTCCTGTTCCTATAAGCAATAGGGGAAGAGATTGTCATCAGAACAGAAAAGCACATCCAAAAATGAAAGCATTCTCACCAGTTTTGACCCTTCCTCATTTGATGTCTATGGACAGCATTCATACATAAATATGCAAAACGTCTGAGGCACATTTACAAACAGCATAATCCCCGTCTGGTGAACTGACATCTGAAGAATGGAAGCCCTGAAAATATGCCGGTTCTGCGGCTCATGCATTAATAAACATCCTTCCTCAAAGAATTCAAACAAAGCTAACCAATGCTTGTGTATTTTGTACACTAAATCTCCTTTGATGTGAAACCAAAGTGAACTTTGAGCAAGTGTGACCTTAAATTAACTCCCTTGGAGAACTGTGACTTCCTCATTAAGGATTCACTTCTTCTCCATTGTCTCCAATCATCAGAAGAGGGAGAGGTGTCACCAACAAACACAATGCAGATATCCAGCCATGAAGGAAGATATTACCTGTGATACAATGTGACATTTTAGTGGACAGATCACCACATGAAGTGTATTGCATTATTCTGTTTTATATCATTGTATCTGACAAAGTGCTGTGTGATTCACAGATCTAGCAGTTGGTGTTTTTCTATGCTGGAAGACAATTACAAAGCTCAAGCTTGGAATAGTTCAACATTGCTGCTGCTGCTGCAGGGATCTGTCTTTAATTTCATGATTAGCGGTTTACTCAGACATTGGCTATGCCGTGCGCTGGAAGCGCTGGCAGAATCAGCAGAGATAAACGTGCTCCTGGTGTTCCGAGTCTAATTATTAGATGTGTGCCTTTATTTTGAAGCTGTTCTCTTCTGCAAAGGTTTGTCTGCTTTTGACTATTGCAAAGGTATCATGCCAGGGTTTGCTTATATGCAAAATATGATCAGATTGATAACAAGCACCTGTAGTCTCTTACAATATAATGGCAGTCTGGGTTGGTAGACCAGGCCCCTGCAGCTAAGGTGGCCCTGATTCATTGCCTTCAAAACAAGTCTTTCAATTACATCTTTTACAGGAGAAAAATCAGGCTTTTCCTATATGGCCAATACTACAATTATGCTGTTGTGCGACAAAGCCACCCCTGTTCTGCCTCAACTCTTCTCTGCTTATATGACAAATGCATCTATTAACCAGGCAATTTAATTAAAGTCTACAGTGTAACAGACCACTAATGTTTTCCAAATGCTTGGCATCCCAGATCCAGGTGTGTTATACCATATGGGATTTATTTACTAAGGTTGGCCATACATTATACAATTTCTTACAATTTTCTGTCCGATTTCTGCCCAATTTCCTTTAGATTTACCTTCAACTATGTAGCACAAGCGCCTGCCTAATTGGATACAACTGAAAGTGTTTTGGTTTGACTTCATATTTTATGGTTTTTGGTAAGTCTAAAGCAAAATTCTCAAGAAAATTGTATCATGTATGGCCAGCCTAACAGACCACTAATGCTTTCTAAATGCATGGCATCCCAGCTCCAGGTGCGTTATACTGTATGGGGTTTATTTACTTATTTTCATGCTTGTCCCTTCAAATAATTTCAGATGAAAGCTGTGTACTAACTATCAGATCATCGCATGATTGCTTTGTAAGCGGTATTTTTCGTACGATTTTCTAACCATGTGTATTAGGCTATGATGCCTGATTCTGTTTGACCTGGTTTTGTTTTTACTTGCTCACTTTTAGATTCTCAACCATGAATGGGAACCCAACTCTCATGATCACTTTCTTGTCTTCTGGACGTAAAACCTGCTAAATGGGCCCTAAATATTGGTCATCATCCTCATTCAGTACAGAAACAAACTCACACAAGCTGTATCTGGTTTTTTTTCGGTACTACGTAGATACCTTCTTTTTCTTATAAGAGGGTTGGTGCACCCCTGGCAAGTTTGTTATAAATTAAGCAGGCCATAGACGATGTGATTTTTTTTGCCGCAATGAAATCCCTCCCGTGTAGCTATTGTGTTGTCCTGGTGGAGGGGGAGCTTTCCCTGCCAGCAGAACCCAATGATTATTGCTAGCAGCTATAGTTACTGCTGGCAATAATCGCATGAAAAATCCAACATGCTGGTTGTACACAAGTTGTACAATAACTGAATTGGGTACAATCAGTCTGCCCATTAATAGTTCGAAGTGGCCGAGATTTGAACCATCTATGGCCTGCTTTAGTTAAATTTAGAATAAATTACCTAACTGTTCATACCATGGCAGTAACTACAGATATGGCTAACTTATAGGCACAGTCATCAAAACTGCATTCATATTAATTTGTTTTATGAAAATATTAAGTTACATGATGTAAAAAAATACTCAGAAGATTCTCATGGTGTAATGCCATATTCACACTGTAATCAGGCAGCATAGGCTGACATAAGGAAATAACATTTAGGACACCAATTTTTAATCAGGTTTACTGGTCAGAAATTCGATTGGTTATGTTGGACGTTTTATTTTTGTCATTTTCACCTTGTTTTAGTACCTGTGCAATGATTTTTATGAGCCATATAAAAGTGTGCGATTATTCCCCGGTGGACAACCACTGTCTAAAGTCTTCAGATACTTGAAATCTGCTGTGTGCATGACTAGGCCTCATAGTTTAGTCATACAAGTGTAGATATTTGTGTAATGCATCAAAGGTGTACCCGTTCTCATTGCCAATGCTCCTCTGCAGGTTCATATCCAATCAATTTCAACATTTCTACATCTAAGTATTCCTGAAGATCTCTCAGACCCATGCCAAGGAACACAGGAAAGGTTTCTTTGGGTTCTGTAGTTTTCTTTTCTTTTGAGGTTTTCACAGATGTGTTTTCTTTTTCAACTCATTTGCCAACAAACATCAGTACCTGATGGTCACTATTATTTATTCTCTTTACCGTGATCAAATTATTCTGTAAGATTCTGAATGTTTTCTTTTAAACTTTCTCACATAAAACAGCTTGTTATTTAATGCAGCCTCATAAGCCGTCCATAGAAGAAGCGATTTTCTATTCCTATAATAGCCACTAGCAATAATTGCATGTTAAATCCGATAGGCTGGTTGATTCAACTTGGGTACATTCAGCCTGTCCATACATTGTTTGAATCTCGGCCAGTCCTTGCTGGAACTGAGATTCGAATCGTCTATGACAGTCTTTAGTACTGGTGGTCTTTTGGCTATACTAATAGCTGTGTACTACAATCATGGACATTGGACTAGTGCTAGAAACACTCAAATAAGTTGTATCTATAGCAAACATGTAATTGTTTATGGATGCTCTTAAATAGTGAAGAATCTAGAGCGATTTTGCAATGGCCAGTCACCTATATCCCATGGGGCCCACTCAGTGTCACTTGGGAATAAGAGCAGACACTGAAGTAGTCATGAAGGAGCAATAGAGTATCGCAACGCCAACCAGGCCTGGTTTCAATAATGCTTGTCCTTTATCCTCATTGTACTTCTACTTATTAGCTATAAAAGGCCATTAGACTCAGATGGCTTAAAATGGTAACTGTTATCAAGAACAGAATCCATTGGGGTGCTATTTCACCATGTTTATAGAAATGTGTTCCTTTCAGTCATCAGCCAATGGGGAATTTTGGAACATTTGACTGACATCTGTTCAGATTGTAAACATATGCAGATCTTTCTTGCCCCAAATTTCTGGGTTCTCTTTGTCTAGAGTTATTATCTTCCTGATCTAAATATCAGTGTATCCGAATCCATTTCTAAATAATTACCAGTTTGGTTTCTTTTTCTTTTACCGAAAAGTGTATATCCAAACTTGAAATTGAGACATTTCCTGTTATATTTTGTGCAATTCTGTCTAGGCTCTGAAATACACATTGTTCCAACTGCTGAAGGAATGTGAAAAGCCTAGCAAGCTCATTAGCATATGAACAATACTGATAATCAAGGTAAATACAGATTGCAAAAGTAAATTATGAGACTGCTGTCAAGTGTGTATTACAGTGGAATCCTGCTGAATATATCCACAGATCTCACTAGCCTACAATGTTGTTATTTTTGTGTCAATTCCCTATTTCTGTCTGTTTCCCTATTCTTTGCATATGAATAAATCCCAGGTAGTGCAGAACAATTACAGCCCAGGGTAGCGATAACAACTTCAACTAAACACTTATCAACTAAGCTGGCCTTGTTTACAGATGTGTTAACTACATAATTCACAACTTCATTGTGAAATAGACAAAGATACGCTATCCATTAACAGTCACCAGAACATTGAAGTTTTCTCAGGAGATGGTGGGAATCATGGGGAAAATGGAGATAGCAACATAACCACAGGAAGAGGATTAAAACAATAAAGAGTGTGTTTTAATAAATATACACCTAAAGCCTAGTACACATGATCAGGAAATCATACGAAAAACACCGCTTTCGAAGCAAACGTACGATAATCTGATTGTTAGTAAACAGCTTTCGTCTGAAATTATTTGAAGGGACAAGCATGAAAAGTTTTCTCATATGATACCAAATCATACAATTTTAATTTAATCAGTACAGTTTTCATCCAAAAATACAAGAGAAATACATTACATTACTTTAGCATTTTTTTTTTTCTGTCGTACAAGAATTTTTGCAACTTTAGTAACCACTGCGCTTTCGATATTAGACTAGCATGCAAAAAAACAAAAACAAAACACAGACAACCATTCTCATCGTGTCTACGGGGCTTAAAGAATAAGTTCACCTTTTGGACAAAAATAATAAATACACATTTTTTGCAGAAAAATGTGCATTTATTATTTTTATCCAAAAGAGCGTGGAAAGCATTACACCAATGATCAGTAGACCACTGATACCATGCAGGTCTCCTGCAGACCTGTCAGAATATCTGCTTGCCGTATGGTATGTACGAGCAAGCAGATATTCTGACAGGAAGCTTCAATGAACTTCCATGGTGCTGTGGAAAACTACAAGCCCACAGCCTCCAAGGCTGTCAGCACTTGCAGTTCATTTATTCAAGAAAGTCTGTGAATGAATAACTTTGCCGTGCGGGGCTCCGCTCACACGGCCACACTGTTTTCAAATTTAACAGATTGTACTTCTCCCCATATTATCTGTCGGGAAGGAGGTTGGTGGCAGCAGACGTGGCTGCAGCTATGGGAACATGTTACACGTGCCACCCTAAAAACAGGTGGAACATGTAGCATGTTCCCAAAAGTGAACTTATCCTTTAAGGCTAGTAATACATCTATTGACTAGAAGTAGCTAGATTTCAAGCATTGCATTACTGCTTAAAGCTGGCCTTGTATGGCTCAAAATTTGTCTGCTTCAGCAGGAAGTGGACACATTTCGATCCATCAATGGCTACTCCTGTTTGTGAGAAGTCGAAATTTCTCACAAACAGGCTTGTAGAAACTTTTTGTTCAATCAGTGCTGCATCCAGTTGGCTGCATAGCTGATCGGTGTATTCTGACAGCACATTGGCAGGATTCCTCGATTTTGTGTGGATGGGGGAATCCTTTAAGCTTTTTTGAACAGTCCACTGGCTGATCAAAAAAAAAAAACTGATAATTAATGGCCAGCTTAAAAGTATTTTTCTAAGTTTCAAGCAGTTGGAGACACTAGTTGCAGCACAGGGAAAATTACCATCTTGTTAGGAAATTTCTGCACTGTCAAGACAAGGGTCCAATATCATGATAGGCCTCAACATGGGAATAATTTGTTAAAAATGGGCAGGTCTGTGTTATTTTTGGGTAAATATCTGGTTATTTGTGACAACCTAGGAGCTTATCCTTTTATGGCATCTAAAGCTAAATGGATAGTGGTCAGATGTATGAACACCATATAACTATTGAAAGATTTTTTTTTTAAGTGGCTATCAACATAACAAGCAAGTTGAGGATGCCTGAATGTCCATGTTTATGTGCGAGAGCAACTTGTCACCTATGGCATTAGCCTAATCTAAGGAGAAACAATGTCAGCCAGCCAAAAATACCCATCATTGACATTCACTGAAGCTGACCATAAAGGCACCGAATTTCATCCAGTTCCTGAAATTTGCTCCATGGGTGGCCCTGTTGGCAAACTGCAGCCTGACATCCTTTAAATGAAAAATCAAAAGAGGTGGGCAGAAAATTGTTGACCAAAAAATGCCTACATCCAGTCAGACACAGGCACTGTTCAGGCACTTTGACAGTCAGAATACAAGAGCTACAGCAGGAGATTTGTCCATCCAGGCTGTTTAGCAGGTATGGAGGAATCTCTTAGAATTGTTCAGCTCTTGGCCAGAATGAAAAAAAAATCTACAGTATGTGTGTATGGCCAGCTCATCTCCTTAACCCATTTACGATGCGCCAACACGTGTAGTAGCAGTTAATTATGGGCTGAAAGTGCGCTCCCTACGCACTCTCAGTGCAAATTCTAAGCTGTCATCGACAGCTCTTAGTCTGTGCTGCAGATTGATATCCAACAGGACAGGCTTCCGATCATGTGACCATGATAGTGCTCATATGATTGCCGATTTGTTCTGCCTCCCAAGTGTTCTGCATTATTTAAAGGGACTTTGGGGTGGGTGGGAAGGAGTGAGGATGACCTAGCCAGTGTCAATCACAGTATGCTGATACTGATAGGCAGGAGGATCATTGCCTGGTCATTTCTTGTGTTTTTCTCCTCTTATCCATTTCAAATTGATATTTAGCCAGATTTATGTTTATCTTATTCTGGCTAGAGTGGAGAAGGGCTAGAGCCTCTGTAAAATGTTGTATTAAGAGCTGTGTCTATGCTGGAGAGGTTTTCTCACACTTCCTGTCCAAGTGACCACACAGGAAGTGATGAGAGATGGGATGAAGACAATAAAAACATGAATTCTTCCTCCTCTATCCAAATCTAATAAAAAGCTTAAAGGCTGGGTTCAACTTTTCTGGAAAATAAACCTATGTGGTCAAGGGCCTCAGTAGGTATTAAAAAAAAACTGTGCAGCTTTGTTAAATGTTCATTCATTTCATTGTCATACCTTTAGGCCATTTGGGCCCCCACAAAAGCTTGACTGAAAAACTCCCAGATAGCAATCCCCACATTCTGTGTTATAGATAGGACATGGTTTTTACTCCTCTAATAGCAGGAGTGAGTGTTTTTCGTTTCCTAGAAACAAGCATGGCACGATTGGATGGATTGTTAACTGGGAGTTGTTCTACAGGTATAACAATAAGACTATTTATAACAGGTGCCCCTTGCCTGTAAAGGGCTATTTTCTAAAAAAAAATGTGAGTTTAACCTTTAATTTACAGAGTGGGCAGAAAGGGAGCCACCAAATTTTTCAGAGAGAGCTTGTCTCTGTGATTCAAATGAAATGTAAGAAACCAGCAAGTGACTCAGCCTTCACCTATAACTGAAATATCACTTCTGGGTGGTGAAGTCCTTTTGTAAATGCCATGAGACGAATTTTCAGAATAACAGTTAATGATAATTCTGAAGTGTCACTAATATGTTGATTTATCACAGTCATTTTTCAACATCTTGGAAAGATGAGCACAGTGGGTGATATTGGAGAAGGAGTGAGAATGATAAATTGCGTCGGTGGGGTATGTTGTAGTATTGATATTTTTACTTTCCAATGAGTAATACTTCCTTTCCTATACTTTCCAGTGCATTTGGGTTTCTCTTCTGTCCCCAAGTATTTTCAAGGAAATCATAAATCATCTATATAAAGACAGTTCACCATCTGTGCAAGATGAGCTGAAAGGCAGTTTAAAATAAAAATCAATAAATCAGTCCAGTAATATAGTAATAAACATTTGAGTAAAATTTCTAGTTACACTTCAACCGGCTGACACACCATAAAAGCTGCTCTAGGAATGACATACGTGGAAATATTGGCACAAAAACCAATGGCTGATTGCAGCTGCATTGTGTAAAATGACCTTGTGAAAAACTGGTGTTTTTGTCACAAGATATCTGATAGGTTGAAAGCATGCTAACATTGCTGAGCTATGCTGTACTGCCTCATAGGCACTAATGAGAAGACATGCATTGACTAGTTGGTTTGCATGTCAAGGTAGGCAAGGAACAAGAACACATTAAAAGGTGTTTTGCCATCTTTTGATTGTCATCTGTTCACTAGGGATGGACAGATATTACATTTAGAGTTTGGTTGCAAAACAAAATCCACCAAGATACCCACTTTAGCATTTTTTGGCTTGTAGATGTTGGCCAAGATGTCATCAGATGGCTAGTTGAAGGTCCACCCAGTGCACTGGGTCAAAACCTAAGCAAAGGTTTCTATTTAGTTTTAGCTGAGTGTGATTTTCTGTTCTATGAAACCTGCTCTGTAAATTCTGTTCATTGTCCAGTAATCCTGGTCATCAGTCTAGTTTGATCCCTGATATTCGTCTGTTACACCTGTCACACTGCAACAGCGAATTGCTGCAGAACAATACTGAGCAGGTGAATATGTATCTTGAGGAGAACCCACTAAAAGGGGCATAGGTGGGGGAAAAGGCGGGGGAAAGCAAAGTTCCTCTTTGAACATAATATGTATTATTTTATCATTATTAGCCAGCTTTTCAAAAAATAAAACATTCTTTTATTTTTGTTAAAACATGCTAAAATCACTAGACCATTAACTCCAAATTAACATATATTTCGATTTCTGCCAATACATGGCCAGTAATGCTTGCTTTTAAGGGTCTTGCATAGTCACCCTTAAGCCAGCCAAAAAGGAATCTTCATATAGGGATTGATTTACTGAAGGCAAATAGGCTGTTCACTTTGCAAGAGCATTTTCCCACAGTTTAGTGAATATGTCAAAGCTACACTGACCTCCATTATCCAGTCATATGCATAATACAGTTTTTTAAAAAACGTTTCTTGCACTTTATTGGGTAATCTTTGCAAAATGAATTTAAACCTATTCATTAACCTCTTCCCGTCTGGCCATTCAACATAGACAGTGGATGAGAAGCAGCACCGATGCAGGCTAACGTTCCTGTACATCAGCCTGCATCGATGGCTCCTGTGCAGCTCACATGGCGCACATCCCGGAGCCCAAAGATCGGTGTGTTACCTGGACACAGTGGACCACATTACCGCTGTGTTCAGGCGATCATGTGGTGTTTTACCATGTGACTGCTGTGACCAATCACAGCACTCACATAGTAGACAATGAAACTGAAAGTAAAGATCGCTTCTGTCTGCTCTCAGTGTGAGAGTGGAGAGAATCAATCCTGCAGTGTGTGAGTGTACAGCAGTCTGTCAGGCTGCTTGTACATTCACACACTGCAGTGCCAGCCAGCGCACTGCCCCAGTTTAGTGCCCCAGTGTCCCTGATCACTGCCCCAGAATATCAATAATAAATAATGCAGGGAGGCCCTGTCCCAGTGCACACAAAACACCCCCATACACCATACCAATGTCCTGATAACCGCCATACCAGTGCCCTGATCACCGCCATACCCCAACCCAAAGCCCTGATCACTGCCATATGCCATAATAGCACCCTGATCACCTCCGTACACCATACCAGCACTCTAATCATCTTCATACACTGTAGCAATGCCCTGATCACCTCCATACAGCATACCAGTTCCTTAATCACCTTCAAACACCATACCAGCATCCTGATCACCACCATACCCCATACCAGCATCTTGGTCACCGCCATGCCCCATATCAGCATCCTGATCACCCCATATACCATACCAGTGTCCCAATCACTGTCATACCCCATACCATCACCCTGATCACCACCATACCCCATACCAGCATTCTGATCACTGACATACCCCATACCAGCGTTTTGATCACCACCATACCCTATACCATCATCCTGATCACAGCCATACAAGCGTCCTGAGCCACGCCATACCTCATACTAATGTTCTGATCACCACTATACCAGCATCCTGATCACTGCCATATGCCATACCAGCATTTGGCATTTTAGGATCTCAACTGATCAATTTTCAAATATATATCCCATAGTTTGTAGAGTCTATAGCTTTCACACAGACTAAATAATATAAACTGGTTTGGGTTATTTTTACCCCCAAAATGTAGCAGAATACATTTTGGCCTAAATTTATAAAGAAAAAATTATCTATTTACAAAATGTTATAACAACAACTAAGCAAAAATTATTTTTTTCAAAATTTGTGGTAATCAGTGGTAATCAAATACCACCAAAAGAAAGCTCTATTTGTCTCAAAAAAGGATACAGATTTAATATGGGTACAGTGTTGCATGACTGAGTAATTGTCACTCAAAGTGTGATAGTGCTGAAAGCTGAAAATTGGCCTGGACTGGAAGGGGGTGAAAGTGTCCGGACTTGAAGTGGTTAATCTTGAGGATATTTATCTTATGCCCTTCTGTTGAGTGCTGTACAGAGCAAGTTACTGCAGTGTACTGTATGTACTACAGCAGCTTCTTAACTTTGTGCAGACTGCCAAATTTGCCAAACCTTTTATTTCTTAGCAGCATCAGAATCTAGGCACTGGGCACCCTGGCTGCCATTGTGCTATATGCTGGGTGTCCTTTGCACTCCTGTATTTGCAAATGTGTGCTAACTAAACCCCTGTTTTTTAACGCATACTGTTAGACAGGTTAATTTGGTTGTTGGCAAGCTGGCTGGCGAGTTGATTTTTGAACACTTTTTTATTTTTATTTTATTACTGACATACGTTGCCCGGTTCACTTAGTCCTTGCTTCATAAGCCAGTTATAGACCAGGGCAGGTGCCATATTTTACTTTGTTGTTTTCTACTAACCCTGAATGCACAAGGATAAGAAAATTGTGGAAGCTACATCCAAAATAATCAAAGCAGCAACACTATTGCTACAATATCCTAATTGCAAAATGGACCATCATAGATCCACCAAGGTTGGATTGTAGACTCATTTTGACCAGAACTGTGAAAGGAAGAAGGCTGTATGTGAATCTTTGAAGTAGTTTGTCACCTGTAAAGTGTAACAAGCAACTTGTTTTCACCAGAACAGTTTATGGTTCCTTTGAAGCTTGGTTTATACTTCCAATATCCTGTGAAATCCTCTGTAACATATTTTTAGTGCAGCTCGCCTCCAGGAAAATAATGAACTTGAGAAGGTTAAAAAAGATAAATGCAATAATTTGTGCAATAAAAAAATAAATCATAATACACATACAGGATTTCAGATTTAAAATTGGTTGAATCCTTGTTTGCATTCCATATGCATTGTATTGCATATCCAAGGCTGAATTGCTTTGGATTGTTGTATATGAAAGAGTTATGTCCATAGATTCAAAGCTATAGGTGTCTATTTATCACTGTTTTCTCCCTAAATTCACTAAATTTTCATCCAAGAATCACACATTTTCTAAATGAACGTGAAACGTTTGCAAATCTATGATGAAAGTGTTATGAATTTTGGATATAAGCAGTGAAAGATAGAACCCAAAACATTTTAAGATTAGCAGTTCAATGACCAAGGGCCTAGGTATTTTGTTTTACAAATCAAAATGCTGACCTAAAAGCTTACCGATATATTTGAAAGTCTTGTTGTCTTTTATCCATAAACCATTTCCCCTCTTTTCCTGTTTTTAATAGTTGAACACTTGACAAAGTTATTAGATATGGAGGTACAGTATATTCAAATGGCTCTCAGAGCTTTAAGGAACATAAGGAGGGAGGTGAGCTGTGGACACCTCTGCCATAGACTTATCAGGAAAAACAAGAGGATCTTGGAAGGTTGTCTAACCTGTCCATCAACATTTCACCAGAGGATCCCAGCTGGCAAAATTCACAGATATCTCACAGACATTAAATCATTGCCCAATCCTTAAAAAAAAATCTGTATGATAAAACCAAATACATTTCTATAGGCACCTAAATTATGGGCAAAAACTTTAGGCAATTGCATTGACAACCAACTGAAAAAAAAAGATCTAGCAGACTACAAAAATCTGGTGGCTTGCATTGTTTACTGTTGGTTGTCCAGAAATCTGCTAACTCTACAGCTCATTAACGCTGAACAGGGGATATGCATAATAAGTAAAAAAAAGGTCTGACTTGTTTGCTAAAAACCAGATTCCATACACAGGTGCTCACTGATGACAAAGTATCTCCATGAGAACAATAGGTGGGAAGGTGCCTACCATTCCTTAAACAAGCCATTGCAATGCTGGGACCCAGTACCAATCTCACTCAGCTGTGACAGTGGAATAATGTTATGTCAATGTGTCAACTGTAGCTCTTTTGGCTGCCAATGGTGCATATTATTGCCTCTTGGAAGGTCAGAATTTGAATTGCTATTACTGGCCACCATAAAGGATTTGCTTTATGTAATATTCTTCATATGGGCTACTGTGCAACCAAAAGTTTCCCTTATATTGTATGAGCTGATTTAAAGTTGTGGACTAGGTGAAAAGTACCCTAGTGGAGTAACAGTAAAGGAATGTGACACTGAGTCGCTGTTGTTAGTTTAGCAGAAAGCTGTTGCTACTAAAATAAAGATGAAGCAACTGCATTTTTTCATTACATAGGCACACAGCTACACTTATACTATATACACTCACCAACCACTTTATTAGGTACACGTGTTCAATTGCTTTGTAACACAAATTGCTAATCAGCCAATCACATGGCAGCAACTCAATGCATTTAGGCATGTAGACGTGGTAAAGACGACTTGCTGAAGTTCATACCAAGCATCAGAATGGGGAAGAAAGGGGATTTAAATGACCTTGAGCATGACATGGTTGTTGGTGCCAGACAGGCTGGTCTGAGTATTTCAAAAACTGCTGATCTAATGTGATTTTCATAAACAACCATCTTTACGGTTTACAGAGAAGGGTCCGAAAAAGAGAAAATATCCAGTGAGTGGCAGCAGAAAATGGGTCAGAATGGTTCGAGATGATAGAAAGGCAACAGCAACTCATCTCAATATGGACCAAAATCTCTGAGGAATGTTTCTAGCACCTTGTGGAATCTATGCTATGAAGAATTAAGACAGTTCTGAAGGCAAAAGGGGGTCCAATCCTGTATTAGCAAGGTGTACCTAATAAAGTGGCCAGTGACTGTAAGTACAGTATATGTTAGAAGGGGCAACATGAAAAAATGTTTGTTGGTCTGATTGTTCCTTAATTCCTGACTATCCTTGACAGTTTATGCCACCTTAACACAAGTAGATTACTAAAATAAATAAACTCTTAAAAAAGGAATATCAGTGTGTTTAAATAATACCACTTTGAAGGAACAAACAAGGACATTTAAATGGAAATACAAACTTCCCCTAGGCAGCCATCTTTGTGAGGCATTCAGCATAATTAATAAACAAAAGAAACATCCTTCCCATCACAGCAAGGTAACACTACAGTGACAAAGTGTTCCTATTACCACCTGCTGAGTGTTGTGAGCTGTGAAATTACCTTCATGTCTTTTGTGTTCCTGTTGTAAACATGCACAGCTCCAGGTATAAACTCACCAGTCAGATAGGTGTGTGTTCATTGTTTGGTCGCATTTGGTTGAATTTAGAAAACTACTTATTAAATGTTGCCAACTGGGTTAATTACAACTTTTCAAAAAATGATTAAGAATGTTATACCAACGACAAACTGAGGACTGCTTTATGGAATGTTCAAGTATTTCTCAAGGGATGACTAAAGCCCCTCAAGGACCCCACGTATTCCATCTATTTTGTGAAGGCCTCGCCTCCCTTTTAATCTCTTTGGGAAAACTTAAATCCTTTTGTTGCTACAGGGCTGAACAAATATGTACAATGCCCTTCATCACAGAAAAAAGTCAACACTAGTCATCCTGGAGGTAGGGGGTACACCATGAGGGGTCTCCAGTGACCAGCCTACTGTGGTGATACTACAATGTAAAATATATTTTCCAAGTCAGTTATCCTGTAGCACCTGATAATTATGTTGGGGTTAGGAAAGTAGCCCTAGAGAGCTGTAATAACTTTCATTGGAGATTAATGAGCTGCCCTTAGGACCTGTACTAAAGAAGGAACGACTAATAATGTATTCCCCATCTCTATCCTGTCCTCATCGATCAACGTTTGATCTACGCCCCATTGCAGTAACAGGATAAGTAACAGTATTATGCAGCAACACAATACCTAAACAAAACACTCACAAGGACTTAGGGGCAAATTAGAGATGGTTGTACACAGCCCAATATTTACCAATCAATGTAAGGTCTAACTCCAAAGATATACAAAAACACTTTCAAAAATAATGGAAAACCGGTGTGTTCATTCTTCAGGTATTCCTTTTTGTCCATAGAAAAAGGATAGTAACTTCACCATGCTTGCATAATATCCAAATTGAGCGTTAATGCATTGCAGGCCTGGCAGTTTGGAAATCTTCACAAACATAAATCTATCTTTCAGCACATACTGTTCTTAGTGAGAGGTTGGCTTGTGTATAATCAACATAAATGAATCTTATTGCAATAATGAAAAATCTTCAAAACTTGAGCATATTCTATAACTTAGATTTTTGTGCAAAATAATGTAAATTTTAACACTGCCTGTGAAATATGGATACAGTATAGGTAACGATAAGCAATAACGATATGTTTAGAACATTAGTAATTGTTAAGTAGCACCTTTGGGTTCAATGTTGGGCACAAGGGCATAAAGGAATGATTGCAAGGCACTGCCTACTGTCTTGGAATCAGGAATAAAAACCATTTGTTTTTTGGTTTGTTTTCAATTCAAATTTATTAAAAATTTTCATATAAAATAAAGCACATAAACAAAATACTGAACAAATAGATAACAAATCCAACCTATAATAAGACTATTACAAAAATTAAAGGCAAATCACTTACTCTGTAGACAATAATAACTGCATGTATAAGTCAAAGAACAGAGCTGACCCCATATAGAAGCACATATGGATAAATTACAAAGACAATCAATACAAGACAGTCAAGGTTAAAAGAAGAAAAAAAGGGGGGGAAAAGGAATAAAGAAAAAAAGAAAAAATTCTGAAGGAGAATAAAGGGGGGGGGGGGGTGAAAAACATTAAGGGGTGGAGGGAAACTGGCAAAAAAAAGAGAAAAAGACAACAAATATTAAAGAAAAAAAAAAAGAAGGAGCAAAACAAACAAAAAAAACACCGAACACTGCGGCCAGACTAAAATAAAGTGCTAAGGAGGGCGATTGACTCCACTTCAACATGCTATAAGCAGATTTTTCAGTTCTTGAGAAAGTATAAGGACCTTCCAGAAGAGCCAAGTTTGGGTATAATAATCATAGGTGCTTAGTTCACGTACATTAAGAGCCTCCATAAGCTTAATATGGTCCATCTCAGAAACTCATTCCAAAAGAGTTGGAGCCTGTGTCGATTTCCAGTGGCATGGGATAACCTTTTTGGTTTGTATTGGAAATGATTACAAGTTGATGATATGCAGAAACAAAGTGTATGAATTCTATAAGTTACAGTACTTTGCCAGAAGGCTTACTGGTACATAGGCTCACCTCCCCATCATTTTAAGTGGTATAACTGTCTCAAGTGTTGATTGCAGAAATTTTCCAGCGTGCACAAAAAATGATGTTGGGGTTTTCCTGCCAAAATATTTTTTTATAGTTTTATATGAACTGGGGAAAGGTTAAAATCTTAATTGTTGCTACTGTCTGTGTTCCATTTTGGAGAAATCCCTCCCATTTCTGTATGGCCACCCAGACAGTAAGGGGAGTCTCTTCTTTTGTCTATATCCCCATTGCAGGGATTCTGCCCAGGTGACCACACTGAAAACTATGGGGTTCTTTCCGAACAGGGTACACACAGCAATAAACTGGATTATTTAATAAATCTTCCATTGTTAAAGTGGCACCAATGTATAGTTTAAAAAGAAAAAATATATTCAATTATGAATTCTTGACTGAAAAAAGTATTCTATTGCTCTCAGCCTTCTCAGATTCCTTTTTTTTTTTTGTTTTTGCTGCTGTGATCCAACTTTTTGTTAGAGGGTGCCTAGGTTTGTTTTTCATGATCCCTTTGTATGTAGGAATGTAGCCACCCTCTCTTGCTCATTCCCAAGATAGACTAGTAACTATGGACTATGAGTGCATAGAGCAGTACACTTTACCACAACTATTATGCACTGCTTGCTCCAAACAAACAGAAATCAGGGGGAAAAGAGAGGTTTGGGAATGCACATGTTAAAAGGATGCAGAAAAACACAGTAAGAAACATTTTCCTGACAAATATTTTACAGGGCCATTAAGTAGTAGACATGTATAATGAATTTTTGGAGAATAGGGATATTGTTTAGTGCCACTTTAAAGTGGTAGTTAAGTTTAAGAAGTGCAAAATCCACTAACAGACGAGGTTTTATAACAGAAGAGACCCTAGAAGTCTCTCCTTTCATAAATGTTCCCCCTGCCATTCAGCGGGTAATGTCATCTGGGCCACACATGCACAGTTCAGGTCACATTTATGGCCTGCTCTGTGTGTTGCAGCAATGTGACTCCTGTGTGCATGTATGGGAGCGATTTCATTGCAGCCAGGCCATTCAAGCAGCTGAAGATACAAAGGAAGACCGAGGAAAGATGGAAGCACCGCGGACCAGGGAGAGAGCAGAGACAGCTCCTTTGTAGGTAAGTCTGTCAAAGGGCTCCTTTGTAGGTAAGTCTGTCATAATGTACTAGTATGTAGTGCATACTAGTACATAATCACTTAAACCTGCAAAGCCCATCTTTTTCTTTTTTATGAATGAGACTTTACTATCACTTTAAGGCCCCTTTCACACTGATGGACCAATCGGGGTCCGCCTATCTGTTTTTCATTTGAACCCGATCGAACTATCCATTGCCCTCTATGGAGTGGCAGATGTACATGGACACATGTCTGTTTGCACCCGCCTGTATCCAATCCAATCTGCTGAAAACACGGATGGGAGATCCGTTTCCCATTCATCTTGCGAATTGGATTGGATAATAGTCGAATGTAAATGGACAGGCAGTCTGTTTACATCTGACCACTGATAGAAGAAAGTGGGCTGTATCCATGTCCGCTCTGCATAAGTGGCGTGGACACGGGCCTGTCATCCGCCCACTCATTGGAGATCAATGGATAGATCCCCTGCTGAGTAGGCGGTACCACTGGCAGAGTCCGCCCGTGTAAAAGGAGCCTAACTTTGGTGCTTGTCTGTATACAGCAAACCTTTAAACTCTAGAAAACTGTTAATAAACTGTCTAAAGATTTGTTTTTATTCCATACATTCCATACTAAGATAGTCACATGTGATAATAAGAAAGTCTATAGTGCCTAAATGAGAAACAGTATCATTATCAATTGTAAAATATACCCTACCTGCTGCATATAAAGATGGGATCAAAGAAATTGTAAGTGACAGCAATGCTCATGTTTCCCATCTAGAAGCTGTCATTTGTGTTAACAGTATTCTAGTTACTCCAATAAATAAAATGAAATAGACATCAATATGTCTTGTCGTTCAATACACTGAAAGATTCAACATTGCCAAAGACAAATGTTTCTTTCTGTATGATAATGTCATGCTCAGCAGATATATTGTATGCCCACATTGCTTGTGCTAGCTGGCTGTCCACATTGTTTCCTAAACTTCTTGTTGTATGTGTCTTGAATAATATAAACTGTAAGTATACAGATGTGCATACCAAATAACCAATGTACAAAGACACAAAACCACAACAAAGAATAAAACCATTTAGCCTTTTCCTAGGAGAAATGTCAGTTTACATACAATATACCTCTCAAAACAAATGTATTTATTGCTGGTCAAGACTAGAATCAGAGGTTATTTATCCAAAGTACTAATCTAGCATTTATGGATGTTTTGTAGCATTTAACATGTAGGCAGACATATACAGTATATTTAAAAAATAGCTCATTCCAGTTATGTATTTATTTGTTTTTTAATTAGGTACTTCAGTCTGTTTTTATACCCAGGGCCGGGACAAGGGGTGGGCAGGAGGGACCTGTACTGCACCCAAGCTCTGAAACAGTGGTAGTAAACAGGGCCAGGCCATAACTACATGTCTGCTTTAACAGCTACTGCTGCAAAAATCAAGACAATGGCCATAAATGTGCAGTGCTCACTATTCCAACCATGGTCAGCTGGTGCAAGGGGGCAGTGAATGGGCACAAGGTGGTACACCCATTCTACGGCATGCACCAGTAGTGAAAGAGAGGGTGCAGTTCTGCATTCTTCCTTGGTGCAGGCACCTTCTGGCTCTTTAAGAGGTTTTAGATGCCGGGGTTTGTGATCATGTGACTGTCGTGATTGGCTGGAACAGCGGTCATATGATCGGAAAGCTCTCGTTCACAAGAAGAGATTGGGAGCTTTCCGTCAGCCGCCGGCAACTGTGCCGGGAGAGTGCACGGTGCACACTGTCTGCAGAGATCTGCTTTTTTGGGGTACACATATATACGGCCTCCCAGCATAAAGGCCCACCCATCCAATGGTCGCATATATGCATGCGGCTGGTAGGAAGGAGTTTACCTTCCCAGCAACAGGCTGCAATTACATCTGAGCATAGTGATTTTCGGGCATTTTCAAGCATTTATATTTGTGTGTTTTTGCAAGCACATATGAGCATTTTAGAGTGTATTACAAGCATTTCACATTTGTATTCAAGGTTTGGTGTTTATGTATCAGTCAATGGAGGAGACCAGTTCTTCCAGGCTATAAAATGCCTGAAATATGCCTGAGAACTTGCTAAAAAATGCTTGATTTGGTTGTCTACAGGCTTTTCCATTGAAGTCTAAAGGACCTAAACATCCAAATCTACCTCACAAGCAGCTCATTTAGCTTTTGTAGTGTCGGGCATGGAGCTACAGGCATCTGAGCACTCATGTGAAGATCCACAATTGAATCCATGGGATGTAGGATGTTGAGAGGTTTGGAGCTTCAATCTAAAAAACACTCAGGTGTGAATGGGGCCTAAAACCAGGAAAGAAGCCTATCAGGATTTAAAGTGGTATTAAACTCAGTTTTCTAAAAATTGCTGATAAGCAGGGTTTTTATGACAGGAGTGAAATACATCCAGAAGCAGCAGAACAATGAGCTCACTCCTTCTATAAGCATGCTTCATATGAGCACTGCAGCATGTCTGTCTCCATGTGCAGCTTCTCCCTCCCACCTAGCTTGAGCTCTGACAAACAGGAGACTGCAGGAGGCTGACACCAAAATCAAATGTAGCTACTTAACCATTTCAATACCAGGCACTTTCATCCCTTTCCAGCCCAGGCCAATTTTCAGCTTTCAGGGCTGTTGCACTTTGAATGACAATTGCAAGGACATGCAACATTGTACCCATATGGAATTTTATCATTCTGTTTCATACAAATAGAGCTTTCTTTTGGTGGTATTTCATCACCACTGTTTTTTTTTTTTTTTGCTAAATAAACAAAAAAAAGAGACTGAAAGTGTTGAAAACAAATGTGTTTTTCTTCATTTCTGTAAAAACATTTTGCAAATAAATAATCTTTCTTTTTAACAGGTACTTATATAGCACTGTCAATTTTATGCAGCGCTTTACATATATACTGTACATTCATATCAGTCCTTAACCCTCAAGGAGTGTACAATCTAAGGTCCCTAACTTACATTCATACATACACATACTAGGGCCAATTTAAACTTGATCCAATTAACCTACCAGCATGTCTTTGGAGTGTGGGAGGAAACCGGAGTACCTGGGAGGAAACCCACGCAGGCACAGGGAGAGTATGCAAACTCCAGGCAGGTGGTGCCATGAGTTGGGATATGAACCAATGACCCTAGTACTGCCATGTGGAAGTGCTAACCATTTAGCCACTGTGCTGCCCCACTGTGCTTCTTCCTAAATTAAGGCCAAAATGTATTCTACTACTTTCCTTTGGTGAAAATAACGCAAATCATTTTTTATTATTTAGTCTGTAGGAAAGTTATAGTGTCCAAAATCTCTGATATATATATATATATCTATCTGAAAATAAAATTAATCAATCCCGATGTACTGACTGCCTATCTCATTTCTTGAGGCCCGAAAATGTCAAGACAGCACAAATATCCCCTAAATGACCTCTTTTTGGAAAGTAGACAGTCCAAGGTATTTAGTAAGAGGCATGGCGAGTTTTTTGAAGTTGTAATTTTTTGTCAAAATGTTTTCTTTTACATACTGTCACCGGTGCAGAACAGTGTCATCATATAATTGGTGTGGCGGTGATCTGGTACACTGATTGGTGACAGTATGTGAAATAAATCACATTTTTTTTTAACATACTGTGACCGGCGCAATACTGTGTTACCACAATAACACTGTACTACACTGGGGAAGTGATCACGCACTATGATTGCTTATACCAGTGAATTTCACTGTTATAAGCAACCATTTTTACTGAATGAAATCAATTCATTCAGTGTTTACTATTGTGGTTAGCTGTGATTGGTCACAGCTAATCACATGGTACAGATGGGCTGTGATTGACCCTGTCTGTACCATGTGATCACTGTGACCAATCACAGAAATCGGCACAATAGTATACAATGGATGATATGAAAAGCTATCCATTGTGTGCAACTGCCTTGTGATCTGCTGTGATTGACCACAGTGATCACATGGTACCAGCAGCAGTTGGTACACTGATTGGTCATCTGCTGTGTCCTAAGGACACAGCGGGTGACGGATAGCACAGCAGCGCAGCCCATGGTGCGTGCAAGGCGTATTCTGGGGAGGGCGTCATATAACTGGTTAAAGTGGAACTTAACTTATTCTAGCAACATTTTCTTTTTTTGTTCCTCACCCTCCCTCTTAACAAAATGGGAAAAAAATATTAGAATTTTTACCTTGTTATTTTTGTCCTGCAAGGTAACATTTCCAGCTTTCCAACCTAGGCCGGGCTCCGCTCCCTCCTAGGATTGCTATGTCACACCTATACCAGGAGGCAGTGTGTTGCCATGCACAGACTGGCCACGGCTTTGTGGTGCATCTGCATATCTGTGCCGCAGATTTCTGTGCAAGTACACTGCACAGTGTCAAAGGTCGTTATAGCGCCCATCTACTAGAAACTGGTGGCAGGTTTTATAAAGTCTTGTACTGTTTCAGGATTTAGTTTTGTCCATGCCCCAGATCGTCCTCTGATGTGCCTACTGATATTAGAGAGGAACAAGCAGTGCCTGTTATTTCCAGTCACATGGTCTGCTCTAGGTGTACTACAATTCTCATGGTTCTTCTGGCTATATTCAGCCACTACGCATGCGCCAAAAATAATATGACAATCAATCTGCATCGGAGACATGTGGGTGGTGACAGGGGCGGACTGACCATTTGGCCACTTGGTCACTGCCCGAGGGCCCGGGGTCAGTAGGGGGCCCCACGAGATGCCCCTGGTACCTTTAATTGGCTTTTTCATAGGCTTTTTTTGGTTGTGGGTGAGGATACAGGGGCCCCATGATCCCCTATTGCCAGGGGGCCCCATGAGTTGTCAAGCCGCCCCTGGGTGGTGATAAGGAAGAGGAAGGACCTTTTGGATGTTTTGTGCCTGCACTGAATGTGTCTGCATGTAAATGTGTAGCCATCTCAGGGTGAGCAGCAAAAGGTGGCTACATTCACATTCGCAAAGAGGATATGGAGACTGA
The DNA here is from genome assembly GCF_062004578.1 of Staurois parvus. Classification (NCBI taxonomy): domain Eukaryota; kingdom Metazoa; phylum Chordata; class Amphibia; order Anura; family Ranidae; genus Staurois; species Staurois parvus. The sequence continues at coordinate 1,067,754 of NW_028317874.1, forward strand.
GTGTAGCCACCATAGAACAGGAAGTCTGAGAATATCAGAGTAAAGCTTGCATTTCAGAGATGGAAGGAAGTCAAATAAATATAGAAAGTACTTTTATTTAAACATACTGCATGTATTTTATTTAAGAAAAAATTGTGAGCTTAGTGTGTCACCGCAAGGTATTTGTTAGCAATGCCATTGCACAATGGTAGGTGTCAGACAATAATTACTAATTGCCAGGAAGACTACCTTAGTGATAAAGTAGTATATTTCGTAGCCCATACTATTAGTTACGTTTATTGTGTGAAGGTAGTTTCAGGGAACAGGGATAACCTTCTCATTATCACATAACCCAGCATTTTGTAAAAATGGATGGCTTCTTTGGACCTTCAACAAAAAAAAGTCGCTGTCCAGGATGACTTTTAATGTATATAGAAATGCTCATCAGATATAACTTTCAAAGATTAGACGAGTCATGTAAGGGCACTTTTCTTACATTGGAACATCAGATCAATCGTTCCACATTTTTCTGTGATATCCTTTGAACATGATGCAGGAACTGCTGTGTCGGTCCACAGCTTCGCTCTGGTGTGTCTGCTCTGTACTAAAGCTGATCCAGGACAAACACAGAGATACATCATTATGTGTCACGCATATTATGCTATAATCCTCGCCACAATGAAAGTCATGTGCACATGGCTTTAGAGTGTGCATTTTCAGAAATGTGCCACCTTTTTGCTTCGTTGGCTTGCGAAATTCTGCAGAAAAAAGTTTCTCCATGGCTTTACCTAATGATATTAGACTTAAAGCATATCTTACAGGGGAACTCTCTTAATCAACATTGACTATTATTAATCCTTGTGCTCTTAGCATTAGTAAATAGATTGGAAGGTATATTATATTTATTTGTTTTAAACGTTTCTTTTTTTATCCATTTCTTCAGTTTCTTCCTGTTCTCTATGCCTAGGCAAATGATCTCATACATCCCAGGACTCTTCAGGAGGGGAGGAGGGGTTTTCTCAGCTAAGCACACCCTCCTGATTGTTTTTCATTTCACAACTATGTTTTTCAATTCATAAAATTCTAACATGACATGCCAACATTACTTGTGACCAGGGGCGGACTGATAACCCATGGGGCCCCCCGGGCAATAGGGGATCATAGGGCCCCAGTGTCCTCGCCCACGCTCAAAGCACACCCAAAAAAGCCTATAAAAAGGTACCAGGGGCATTTCATGGTGCCCCCTACTGACCCCAGACCCTCGGGCAGTGCCCGAGTGCTCGAATGGTCAGTCAGCCCCTGCGTGTGACTATGTTAAGACGGGGCGGCACAGTGGCTTAGTGGTTAGCACTTCTGCCTTGCAGTAATTGGGTCATGGGTTCAATTCCCAACCATGGCGCCTCCTGCATGGAGCTTGCATGTTATCCCTGTGTTTGTGTGGGTTTCCTCCGGGTACTCCAGCTTCCTCTCACACTCCAAAGACATGCTGGTAGGTTAATTGGCTCCTGTCTAATTTGTCCTAGTTTTATCCCTGGCCACGTGGGATTTCCTGCATGGTAGGGGTTGGGGAAAGACCTGGCAACCTACCCTGTAAAATAATTGCTAAGAGAATTCATGGAAAAAGTCGCTTACGAGTGACAGTCCATGCAATCGCCAAGGGTCAGATATGACTGAATGGATAGATAGATGTTAAGATGTAGACAGATAGGTGAATAGTCTTATGCTCCCTCCATTAAAGAAAATGGTGCTCACCAGGTTTAAGTTGGTTTAAGTTGGCATTATTGCTGATGTAACACTCTCTCTAGTGCAGTTCCTTTTTTTGTGTATAGTTAGAGGCCTGCTAGAAGCCTGGGTATGAGTCAGCCTGGGAGTGAATCAGCAAGGTTACTTTAGGTTAGAGCTGGAGGGCTCTACAGGTCAGTTTTCTGATAGCTCCCCCTGCTGTAGAGACTTGGAGAGGTTTCTAGAAGCTAGTGGGCAAAAGTGAGGAGGGGCTGATCTGCATATTTATGGGAGTCTGGCCAATCCCAGGCAGGAGGCCTGGCAGTGTGCGAGATCAACCCATAAATGTGAGAGAGTCTGGCTAGTAGGGGAGTCGGGTGGAAAATGGAGTGAGGAAGTGCTGCTGGTGTGGAGCCTGGGAGGGGGGCCCAGAGGAGGGGGGTCTACCTACAGGCTGGAAGCTGGGAAGAGGGACTACTGTTCCACAGTCTACAGGAAAGAACTGTCAGCAAGGGAAGAAGCCAGCCCAGCATAAGGCTTGAAAGCATCTTCACCACATTTAAAGCTAGAGTACCTCTACACCCCCTGGGCCTACAAGGGAGAGGGCAGTCAGGTGCCATACCCAACTAGCTCTCCCTGGGAGAGCATTCTTATGTGTCTCTGAATCCCTTGCCCTTGGATACTCTTCATGATAGCAGGTGGATGAGGAGATTTTCATCTGGGGGGTCTGAAGAGGTTCATTTAAGGGGACTGAGAGCTCCTAGTAAGGACTGTGTGGTGATCTGCTGAAGTGTTACTAAACCCAGGAGCCTGCATTCACTATATCTGGTCTCCCACAGTACACAGAACATGGAAGTGCAATTATTTTAGTAAATATAAACTGATAAATATATTTTCTCATCAGCAGTTAGAGCAGTCTTGTGACTTCCATCAGTGCCCAGCAGAGCACGTTAAAGCTTGAAGGAGGAGTTTTCATTTTGCTCTAGGAGGATGCAGAACCCCTGACCTCTGTATGGACAGTGCTGATTGGCCCTGTGCTGATAGCATGCACTCTCCCAGAAAAAAAAACTCTTTCACAATACACACCAAGCTGAGCGTGTGCACTGTGTCTCCACATGATATGATAAGAGAGGGACACTGGAAGAGGGGGAGGATCAGAAAAGTCATGATCAAGCAGCCTTTTTACACGGTGCAGAGGATTAACTCCTTGAGTTCCACAGTGAGTATAACAAGCATGCTTTACTGCATATACAGACTGATTTTACTGTTGTGGGTTTAGTAACACTTTAAGAGACAAGAGCCACTCCAGTTGGAGTAGAAAGTCCAGGATCAAAATGTTCTGCTTTTTGTATATAGGAAGTTTGTCCTCCAAGTTGTTTTAATTCCACTGGAAATTTCATATACACCTAGACCCCATCCAAGTTATTTAACCCCTAATACAACAACAAAATCAAGCTCATGGACTGTTTACTGACTTTGGATGCAAAAGGGTAAAAAGAGTGTGCCTGGCAGTGCAGAAAAATAGGGGGACCCAATACCAACGGCTTTCAAGAAGGTAGCGCTACACTACGATACTTGGCACTGGCAGAATAGGGCAGGGAAATCTTTATAGACTCACAAAATTTTTTGTCTGCAAAAAGAAATATGCCTAAAGATGTGCGTGAATATAGTTCAGAGTAGTTTCTTGAACAGATAAAATTGCCAAAATTAAAATTTCCCATGGAAAAAAGTAATTAAAAATGTATATAATATTAATATCATGTACCCTATAATTGCAGACACTGATTCTTTGTGCTGTAATATGAATTGCTATTGTGTATTTATGTTTTCCCATGTGTAAGAGATGTGGGTAGCTCTGGCACATATCCTCCAGATGTAGAAGAGGAGGTATGGGAGGCATGTGTGGGCAGACAGCCTTCCTCCTGAGCAATAGATCAGCTGCTTCTCATTGTGCCCCCAACTCCCTAAGTCTGCACAGTGAAGGGATACAATTCACCACCTTGTCTCTTCTTCCATCATCACATTGTGTGCTATGGCTCTGCAGCACCATATGCATTTCTAAGGTGTCCCACTGGGTCTGAATGACAGCAATGATCTTGCAGGGAGATGGATGGACATGAGTAGGTGGGCATGACAAAGACAGAAGACAGAATGAACACAGGCCCCTAGTTTCCCCCCCACTGAAGGCTTGTGTCCCAGCTGAAAGTGTGGGAGGGGGTCTTACAGGTCAATAATAGCACTTAGAGCAGGAAGCACATATACAACAATACAAAAGTATTAAGTACTGTGTGATATTGCCACCAATGCACATTCTGATCTCACACTCATATCTACTGATTAGGCAACTTTGGCAAACAATTATTATTAGATTCTTCTGTTTTACAGCACCCATAACAGCTGCACTACAGACATGAAGGATTGCAGGTAATTAAAGTACAAAAGAATTCAAGACTAATTGTTACAAATGACCTTCTAAATGAAATATTACTTCTGATAAATGACTCAGGGGCAGTTCTTCTTGTTTATAGAGAGGTCAAAATCTGGAAGCAGTAAACAGGGCAAATATAGCCCACTAGCAGCTTTTTGTTCTCTGAGATTATCAGATAACATAAAGATGTAGAAATAATTTATAGCTAATGATTAACAATATCAAATTCATGTTTGTTTTTAACAAACTTTATTTAATTTTTATAATATTATAAAAGTACAAAACTGACAGAATATTCCACAGGTCTCTAAAGGGTGCAATGTTGATATTACAAAATCACATAGCTAGCAACACATACAAGGCTATTGTAAATGGCTGCATCTAGAGAGGCATCTGTAGACCGAAAGATAAAAGCGAGGATGGACCTAAAATAAAATTACTTTGGTAGGAGAGGTTATAGATCATCTGGAGGCATGGATGTGGAAGTGTCCGCCCTAGCCAACAATATCTCATCCAGGTGTGAATAGCCCAATCAAAACTTGTAGACCTCATAATCACAGCATCAGTTGCTTTTCTGATGGCAGGTGTCTCAAAAGTTTGGCAAACAATTACAAACAGGGGAAAAGGAAAAGGGAAAGGGAAAAAGGAACAGAACAACAAAAGAGCATTGAGTATTGCACCTAATTGTAAGGATAAATTCTCAAACATATTATACCTATGTAGGCATATTGATGGTAGAGTCTTAACTTGCCTAGAGAGTAAAGCTGTGTACACACTATAAGAAAAGAATAAGAAAAATTCTGTAAGAGGTACAAATGGATGATTATCTGTTCTCCTTAATATAGTGCTTTCGACAACGGATTCCCACTGTTCAGATGAAAAAAAACATTAGTGCAAACTAGAGCATTTTTATTGTACGTGAAGACAATGTCCAATTTTTGCTCAATGTGTACAGTAATTGTACAGAAATAATCGAATAGAAAAAAATTAGCATGCTCAGAAGCAAAGAACATCCCGGAAGAAGGTGGCAACAAACATAGAAATAGTACACATCATAGAACATTTGCCTTTGAGAATTTTGATACAAATGAATACCATTGTCAGTTACATGGTACGTACCTTCATGGAAAATTAGATGATACTTTGTCTGATTTTCTCATAGTGTGCTCCCCACTTTAGTTACATCTGCTTTAGTTCAGTATATTGAAAAATTATGTTTTAACAATGCATAAATGATAGGCATGGGCATTTCATTTTGACTCATTTTTCTTGGATGGCAATTTCTTTTTCAGAGATTCAGATGTAAACCAATCTCCAAATGGAAATAGTAACTAATTCTCAATGAGTAAAAAAAAAAAAATTTAGCTAATGCATTTGTTTCATTTGGATGACGTCACATGACGTGATAGTAGTTCAGCTCATGGGGAAATTAATTCACTTTTTGAATTCCTTTGATAATTCCAATTCGGATAACGAATTTCATTCCATTAATTAATTCAGATGCACATCATGGTAGTTGGTATTGTCCAATCAGCGCATGGCATTTCCCTTGGTGGGTTGGACTAGCGTCTGAATATATCGAATCGTTCCGATTCAAATCTGTTTGAAACTATACGAAACAAATTAAAAAATGAATCAGTTCAACATAACAAATATGCGGAAACAAAATTCTTCAATGAACGAATGCATCCAAAATGGAATGAAAATTTATGGCATGCAAATGTTTAATAAATGACAAACTACTTGTATATCTAGCAGTACAGACTACGGTGTGGTCATTGGTTGCACAACTGTCTGCTGTTTTGTCAAATCAATCACAGCTTGGTTGGGCAGGTTAGGTGCAATTGCAGGTCTGGCAATCTAGGAGGACTGGTAAATGGAAAAAGACTAAAATATCCAGAATAATATTTCTATAATTTAAGCAAATGTGAGAAAAGGTATCAGCTTGCACTACTGCTGGTCCCATCAGAGATGTGGAATGGATATTCCATCTGTGTATCCTCAGCAGGGCAGAGGGCATGCTGAAGCTAAAAAAAGTACTAAAAATGACCAATCAGGCCAAAAGGTGATGTTTTGAATATTGGGGAGGGGGGGACTTGGTGTTCTGAGCCAACCCTCAGCTCTTCACACATGTTGGGTGTCCCAACACCCAGATCTACCTTCCATAATCTCTGATTTTATTCCTGTATACCAGAGAGTGTACAAGAATAAACATCCCTTTCCGCAGAGGCATGTGCCAGTTCTTTCTTCTGAATTTTGCATGATATAAAATACAATCAAACCACAGCATGGAGAGTAGGAATCCCTCACAATGGCTACAGCAGATCCAGGAAATCAAGCACTCATATCTCGACAATAGAATCTGAGATATATTAAAAGAAAATTCTATATTCTGTATTAAAATTGACCATGTGTGTTTTCCTGCTATTAAATTTGATGAATACACCAAGCACATGTGTAACCTTTATTTTTAATAGGTAGGGCAAGCAATTCATTTTTAACAACTTAATTTGAATCTCGGATTCACTCTTTAATGAGAAAGCATTCACCCAGAACACTTGTTTGCTGTACCCCCTTTAATGTTTTACAACCCAAATTATGTTTAACCGCACTGTGTGAGCAAGGCCAACAAGTCACCCAGTGATCAGTATTAGTACCACCAAAAATAGCTAGGACATTACATGTTGAGGATGAGATGAACTGCTTCTAAGCAATGTTAATATTTTACTTACATCAAATATGCATAGTAGACCCAAATGATGTGTTTTAAATACACTGCCTTATTCATATTTTATAACTGCTTATCTGTACTTCCCTATCAGGGGATACTGACCTAGCAATTGCAGATCAAATAGGCACATGAGAAGACTGCAGGGGTGTAATATGAACAGAAACTGATATAATAGATAAAACAGATCTAGCTTCACTCTTACCTATGTCTCATTGCACTTCTAATTTCCGTAGATGATTGAAAAGGAAGCAAAATGTATGTGTGAGCCAAATTTGCCAGCTGTTACATTCAGCAACTGGCACAGCGTTAGCAGTAAAGTAAATCAATATGCTATCAGTGATACTAATGTCTTTTAATAATGTATTAGGGAGCAATAACAAAATCCAGTGATCAGATGGTATAAAGTGTAATACTCAGAATTGTAAACTGTCATTACATTTCTATGTCCCTAGCCACCTTTATAGAATCTGGCAAGGAAATTAAAGAAATAGCTATGAAACCTATAGAGGATGGGGAAGAGAAGAAACTATAGTAGGCACTTATTACGTGCGCTGGAGATGTCTTACTAAAGAAGTAGAATGTTTATGCAGCCTAATGAAGCTGTCTCTTCAGCCATCCTTATTATGTGCAGCGAGACTTCCACTATTTTTTTTTCTGAGCATAATTGGGTGTTCAAAGTTAACCAGTTTCACTGAGCTAAAGCCAGCCATAGACAATGCTACTTTCTTTCCTGCAACCACAGGTTGCTGAAAAGAAAATTGCTCAATTCCCCCATCAACTACAGTTACTATGTAGAACGATCCTAAATTTCCACTTTTACTATGCTAGTACGTAGCTACGTTTGCCGTTGTCGGACAAAAATATTCTTACAAGTCAATACCAATCTGACTACATCATGATGCACACTTTTGTGGACAATCGCACGATTGGTCATTCGATTTTATCATGTGTGTACTAGGCTTTAGAAGACACTGCTCAAGTGTGAACCTAGATGTCATCACAAGGTTTTCTGAATTATTGCTCAAGAAACATTCTTTCTAAACACACATGTACCACATGGATGTTCCAGCATTGTGATAAAGAAGTAGAATGTTTATGCAGTCTAATGAAGCTGTCTCTTCAGTCATCCTATTTTGTGCAGCAAGATTTCCACAAATTTTTTTCCGAGCATAATTGGGTATTCAAAGTTAACCAGCTTCACTGAGCTAAAGCCGGCCATAGACAATGCTATTTTCTTTCCTGCAACCGCAGGTTTCAGAAAAGAAAATTGCTCAATTCCCCCATCAACACAGTTATTGTGTTCTCCAGGCGGTGGGAATGGGGGGTGGGGTGGGAGCCGTTACAGCTGGGAGATCACAGAGACTATTGTTAGCACCCATGGCCACTGGCAATAATCGCATGAAAAATCTGAGAGGCTGGTTGTACCCGAGTTGTACAACAATCAAATTGGGTTACAATCAGTCTGCCCATAGATGGTTCCAATCTCGACCGGTCCCTTCTGAAATGGCCAAAATTCAAACCATCTATGACCGGCTTTAGTAGCAGAGCCATGAGCAGGGGTGGACTGACAACTCATGGGGCCCCCGGGCAATAGGGGATCATGGGGCCCCTGTGTCCTTGCCCAAACTCAAAAAAGCCTATGAAAAAGGTACCAGGGGCATCTCATGGGGCCCCCTACTGACCCCGGGCCCTCGGGCAGTGCCCGAGTTTCCAAATGGTCAGTCCACCCCTGACTATGTGTGACCATAGCAAAAGCATTTATGGGCCTACTAGTACTGTAATCTCTATCTCAAAGGCAATTCTGCTAATGATATAGAATAGTAATTGTTTTAATTACATATACATAATCTGATCATTAGTATAATGCTTTCAACAGTCGGTTTTGACTTTTCGGATGACAAAAACCAAGGGTGCAAGCTAGAAAATGTTTATTGTGTGTGAACATAACGTCTGATTTTCATTTAATGTGTACAGTTATTGCACTGAAATAATCAAATAGAAAACAAATTGCATGATCAGAAGCATAGAACGACCCTACACTTCCTCTTCTACTATGCTAGTATGTAGCTACTTTTGCCTTTGTTGGATGAGAATCTTCTTAGAAGTCAATACCATTCTGACTACATCATGATGCGCACTTTTGGGGAAAAGCGCAAAATCAACTGTTCGATTTTCTCATAGTATGTATGTAAATATGTTTCTCATAGTATGTATTAGGCTTTAGAAGACACTGCTCACGTGTGAACCTAGGCATCATCACAAGGTTTTCTGAATTATTGCTGAAGAAACATTCTTTCTAAACAAATTAAAAACAAATAAGTGATGTAGCGCTGCTATATAATAGCTACAAAAAATGAAAGTGACATAACTGAATAAAATGTCCATAATGAGTCCATAAATGTAAAATCAATAAATTATTATTATGTAATAAAGATTCTTCCATCACGTAAAATAGTGCACATAACATATAGTGCCACCTCAGTGCTCACAGAACTCTCACATCAGAGCACATGGAAATGCGCTTTATAATATCAGACAAAAGGATTCTTCACTTTTTTAATCCACAACCATGTGATAGTAGTCAAACACCTTTGAGCTTTCAAGAGATTGTCAAACCAGAGCCAGGGATCAGTCCCTTTAAGGGTGATGGAGGTCACACATTTCTATCCTTAAAATAGAACAAAGGACACTCCCATGGTGCAGTATGTACTAATATATAGATATAGGTGTCCTTTTATCATGAAGTGGTAAATGACCGATGTTCAGTTCTCTGGCATTCTCGGAGAGCACAGTTCTCATGTGAATGCCTTTATATGAAGCGGTGTAGATCAGTTCTCCGAATGAAGGGAGACCGATCTACAAACGCTGGAAAACGGCTGCTTTTACTATAATCTTGCGAGATCACAGTAAGAGATCAGTCAAACACTGTTTACTAAGCAGCTGTAAATTATCGCTGCTTCGTTTGCGGTTCCTCCGATTCTCCAGCTCGAGCTGGAGAATCTGGAGGGAGAACACAGATCTCCAGTGAAGGGCTGACATCGCTCCTTCATATATTGACCATTTGTGTGCTGAGATGATCAGCGGAGAACATGTCTGTTCTCCGCTGATCATCTCTGTTTCCTAAACAACTAATGATTAGAGATCAGCAACGATCCTCAGGTTCGCTGCTGATCTCTGTTTCATGAAAGGACACCTTATTAAGAAGCAGTAATACATTCACATGTAGTAAAAGTATAAAGGTGTTCGTTTATGACACAGAGAATAGCTGTGATTCAGAGGATCGCAGCTATTCTCTGGTCATTCACAGTTTATGACACTCAGGAGATCAGTGGAGAACATATTCAGCCCTTCACTGGAGATCTGTGTTCTCCCTCCAGATTCTCCAGCCCAGAGCTGGAGAATCGGAGGGACCGCAAACTAAGCAGCGATAATTTACCTCTGCTTAATAAACTGATCTTTTACTGTAATCTCGAGAGATTATAGTAAAATCAGCCGTTTTCCAGGGTTTGTAGACCATTCTCCAGCGTTTGTAGACCGTTCTCCCTTCCTTTGGAGAACTGATCTACACTGCTTCATAAACTGTATTCACAGGAGAACTGTGTTCTCCGAGAATGCCGGAGAACTGAGCAGGGATCTATTACCGCTGGTTCATAAACGGACACCAAAATGCCATAAAATCATCAGATGAAGGCTTCACTTGTTGTCAGCTGAACTCACTATTCATGTCTGCCCAGAGCCAAGCCCCTTACGCGTTACATCACGCTACGTGACTTCATCAGAGTGTCCCTCTACATCACTTATTGATTTTTAGTTTGCTCTACTATTGTGGGAATACAATTTGATGTTAGCAGCAGCCACTATCATCACAACTTTTATTTATTTTTTTTCCTCTCATTATTGAGGTAACGTAGGGGTTTCACCCCTATTCTTTCTAAACAACTGGTATCACATGGATGTTCCAACATTGTGACAGCTTAAATGCCTTGGACTTTGCCCAACAGAGTTAATCATACAAGACCTAATTTTAGCCAGAATAAAAAACCAAAAAACAAGTAACTGGCTTAATTTCCTAAGATATGATGCTCGTGTTATTGACATAAGTATTATTACTTTAAACCTTGTGATTGTTGTTAGCTCTTTTTGGCTTTCAGTGCTGAAATTAACGATCATGATGGCATGTAGCACATACATTATAGCCTAATGAATTAGGACTAACTAGTGAGAGTGACAATGGAATAAGACAGGTGCTAACAAATACTAGATAATGTGGGCACTTACCAAAATCACATTTTTCTCTTGGAATTCCTTTGATTTTGTAGCACATTTGCCACATTTACTCACATTGTTAAATACATAATTGCTTAGGTATTATACATTTTTTCAGTGACCATTAATTATAGTGTGCACCCAACATGAGTGGCTTTGTGCAGGGACTTCCAAAGCAATTTGCAATTTGCACTGAATTTACAATGACCGTGCAATTGCACCTCTAAATTATATGAACATTGTGCTAATAATGTCATTTAGTTCTTTACTGCACAACAACTGACTAAAGAGATCAAGCCCTTGAAGACTGTGGGGTTCATTTACTAAAGGAGTAGTAAATCTACAATTTGCTAAATGAACATTACACAATCATTTAATGTTAAAGTGACTCAAGTGATAATTGTAACTGTCTGCCTAGAGTTCTACCTAAATGTCCTAAATGCTTACCTAAACCCATGGTCACCTGACACGCTGGGTCTAGAGTCTTCTCTCTTCCTCATTGCAGAGCTGGAGGATCTGTCTTTGGGTATCACTATGATATTCAAATAAATGGAGAAACCTGCAGTAAATATTAACACCAGTAAACAGTGCAGCAAGATTAGGTTTGCATGTGCTGTTGGGGGGGGGGGGGGCGTTAAAAACACACAGTTGAGCTGCTTTTTTAGTGACCCCCAACCCCCCCCAAGCTGAAATAATAGCAGTCTGGGCGTATTTGTGACATGGTTGCTATCAAGCATGCTGATATAGTTTGCTAATCCAACAAATGGGAAAGAGCTGCAAATGCTCCACAACCACAGGCAATGTGTTTGTTCAGCAAAAATAGGGTTAAAACAGGTGGTGAGGAGATGTCACATTGAATCATCACCCCTTGTCAATCGCCAATTGTGAAAAACAATCAAAATGCAGATTGCTCTTCAGAGGAGTGAAGGGTTTAGATGTGCATCTAAATCCAGCCCTAAATTGGCTATACATAGATTGAAATTAATTCGGTTCAGCAAGGACTGGCCAAATTTCAATCCATGTATGTTGATATTTTCTGCTCGATCAGTACCGCAGGCTATAGGCGTCAGCACTAATCAGTGTATTCTTATGGTGTGGAAGTTTCCCCTCAGTCAGAATTCAATGACTCAGCAGGGAGGATTGGGTCATTTTTTGTTCAACCCTCTGACTGAACAGAAAAAAATTACTAATCTATGCACTGTTTAAGTGTGCCATAGAAAAGACAATTTTCCACCCAAGACAATGGAGATTTGACAGTACAAGCTACATCTAACTAGGTATGTGAGAATGATTTTCTTGATGGCAGTATATCAAATATATTGTAATAATTTTTTACATAATCAGCTGTGCATGTTTGCCAAATTTGTGTCAAATAAACTAAAATTGTTCCTCCCTACTCAGGGTATGTCTAGCTGAAATCTCTGCTACATTGATCACTCGAGGGGAGATTTACTAAAACTGGAGTACTCAGAATCTGATGCAGCTATGCATGGTAGCCAATCGGCTTCTAACTTCAGCTTGTTCAAATAAGCTTTGAAAATAAAACCTGGAAGCTGATTGGTTTCTGTGCAGAGCTGCACCACATTTTGCACTCTCCAGTTTTAGTAAATAAGTCCCCGTGGCTTATATACATGTGATTGCAGAGGGACAATTCTTTTACTTGTGCATGCTTACAGGTTTAGGTCGATCTTCACCCTAAAGCCCCGTACACATGATGAGAACATTGGAATAATGATCGTCCGTTTTTGTTTTTTTTACATGCTAGTCTCATATTGAAAGTGAAGAGGCTACTAAAGTTATGAAAGTTCTTGTACCAGAGAAAGAAAATTCAGAAGTGATATATTGTATTTGTATTGTATTTTTGGATGAAAGCTGTACTGATTAAACAAAAATCATATGATCTGTTATTGTATGAGAAACATTTTCCTGCTTGTCCCCTCAAATTATTTTGGACAGCGCTGTGTATTAACAATCAGATTATCGTACGATTGCTTCTAAAGCGGTATTTTTCATACGATTTTCTGATTATGTGTACTGGGCTGCCCTGCCTCCTCCTCCTTCCCCCATTTTTTTTCACATTATATTTTATTTGGTACTGCAAAGCACCACTTCCCCTTTTTTCGCCTGGGCAAGATGTTCTCCCCACCAGCTGCATGTACACAGATGTGCCCCAGGGCTTGGTTCCTGAGAGATTCCTGTGACACATCTGCATATGCATGGGGTTTTCTATGTGCACGCCAAGACTGGCAACAGGCAAGCTCGAAACTTTCCCTGTCTTTGCGTGTGTGCAGAAACCCCCTGCACGTACCCAGATGTGCCAAAAGGTTCAGGACCCACAGACCAGGCAGAGTCCCATGGGCGCATCTGCACATGCACAAAAATGGCGATGCTACAGGAGGCCAGAGCGGGACTGAAGATTTAAGAGTCTGTCAGGAATCAAGGAGTGACCAGAAAGGTGTGGACTGACACAGGGAAACGCAGGTAATATAATACAGTTTATTATTAGCCACCCAGATATATATCTATATAAACGCACAGTGAGCAAACCAACCTTCCACTAATCTTTAGGAGGTGCAGGAACACAGGCGTAGTCAGGGCTGGAGAGGTGGAACGGTCAGGCCGGCCGTAGGGTTCTGTAATGACCGTTTGGTGGTACCTCTAGCGGTCCTCAGGGCAGGATTCCCCAGGGCGCGGAGTCTAAGCCCCAGTCTGCCTTTTCACCAGAGCCCCTGATGGTGGGGATGGACTTGGCGCAGGACTGAGACCAGGTCACGGCCCCTGAGTACACCTGCTAGTGGTAGAGGGATCCGCCAGAAGTATGTGCAGGTACGGCTGGATCCGTGCAGGATGGATGGATGGCAGAGTAGTAGCGTGGTCAGACAAGCCGGGTCGGTAACGGTGGAGGCAGATCAGTACAGAGCAGCAGGCAAAGAGTAAACGGGTCACAAGCCAAGGTACAGCAACAGGAGGTCAAACAGCATAGGAGTAGGCAGAAGAATAGTCAGGGATGAGCCAGTAGTCAGAACAGGAGACGGTCAACAGAGATCAGGATCAAGCCGGGTCAGCAACGAAGCAGGAACACAGGGTACAGAGGCTCAAGGGAAAACATACACCAAGGCCCAGAGCACAGGCCTGGTCATGCCTTATATACACCTTTCTACAATCAGCCCCAGGTTGGCTGATTGTGAGCTTCTGGCTGCTAAGAGCACCCGCTGGTCAGCTCTGGTACTGCAGCCCACACGGCAGGTGAGTTCCACCACCAGTGCTGAGAGCACCCGCTGGTCAGCTCTGGTACTGCAGCCCACACGGCAGGCGAGTCCCACCACCAGTGCTGAGTCCATTCCTGACAGAGTCTCTAATAATGGCTGAATATCTAACCATGGGTGAGATATCAATCTACGTGCTCCAGTTTCAAATAAATTGTAAGCTGTGAGTTTGCACTGCATGATATTCACATCAGCCTCTGAGGCTGGCCATAGAGGGCACAAATTTTACGGCATCAGATTAAATTTGAGTAACAAGTGGCCTTTGAAGCACCACCCTGCTCTGCAACTGAGCCAAGTGAAAATGTATCTGCTGAACAGTATCTGCATCCTATGCATCTGGTATTCAGACCCATAAAAACTGGCAGCGGAGATTCCTCCATCCACGCTGTTAGTATGGATGGGTGGAATTGTTTGCTTTTCTCTCGCTCAGCCTGCAGGCTGAATTTGAGGAAATTGAGTTGTGTATGGCTACCTTAGGTTTATGTTACCCTAACATTCTATATTTCTGATATGTATCTGTGTTACCATGTACTTGCATTAAAAAAATCCTGTTCTCCTTGTATTTCTTCCTTTGTGTGAAATACTTGGCGTTTTTGCCAGTCCCCTGCTTTTCTCTTTTAAACTGACCATGTCAGGCATGGAGACACATCCTTCCCAGTGTGGTCAGTGTTTATCTTTGCACTCTACTTGGGAGCACAGCCTGCCTATAATTCAATGGTCAGACATGTGCTGGCATAACCCCCTTGTACAGCTCTTCACTTGGAAGATCAGTGTACTGCTGTTTCCTGCTGACATACCCCCTGCAGTCTTCACCCCTAGCTCTCTAAGCCCTTATGCAGCTGAGAACAGAGGTCATTGTGATCACTTATAAAAAAAGGAAAAACAGATATTTGTTATTTTTTTCATATATTTATATATATATATATATATATATATACTCACTGGCCACTTTATTAGGTACACCGGTTCAATTGCTTGGTAACACAAATTGCTAATCAGCCAATCACATGGCAGCAACTCAATGCATTTAGGTATCCAGATGTGGTGAAGAAGACTTGTCTTCAACATTGCTGAAGTTCAAACCATCAGAATTGTGAAGAAAGGGGATTTAAGTGACTTTGAACGTGACATGGATGTTGGTGCCAGATAGGCTGGTCTAAGTATTTCAAAAGCTGCTGATCTAGTGGGATTTTCACCCACAACCATCTCTAGGGTTTACAGAGAATGGTCTGAAAAAGAGAAAATATCCAGTGAGTGGCAGTTGTGTGGACGAAAGTGCCTTGTTGATGTCAGAGGTCAGAGGAGAATGGGCAGACTGGTTTGAGATGATGGAAAGGCAACAGTAACTCATGTCAATATGGACCAAAATCTCTGAGGAATGTTTCCAACACCTTGTTGAATGTATTGATTATTAAGATTTAAGCCAGTTCTGAAGCAAAAGGGGGTCCAACTCGGAACTAGCAAGGTGTGCCTAATAAAGTGGCCGGTGGGTGTATGTATATATATATGTACACAAACATTTCTGTTTTAAACTTGATGGGTTGTTTTACAAGGTAAGGGTTCACCTATACTTGAATGCTGTGATCAATCAATTGATCATTCAATGTAACTAAATTAAACAAATCTAATACAAATCACAAACAAGAGAACCTCCTTTCACCTGTTTTATGGCCCATGCACACAATAAGAAAATTGTATGAATATTTCCATATGAAGAATGATTGGCTGATTATCTGATCATTAGTATAGTGTTTTTGACAGCTGATTCCGACTTCTTGGATGAAAAAAAAAACAAGGATGCAAGCTTGAAAATTTTTATCGTATGTGAACAAGTTTTATATTTGCTCAATGTATACAGTAATTGAATAGAAAAAACCCTGCATAATCAGAAGCATAGAATGACCCTACACATCCTTTTCTACTTTGCTAGTAGGTAGCTATGTTTGCCTTTGTCAGCCAAAGATTTTCTTGCAAGTCAATACCGTTCCGACTACATCACGATTTTCACTTTCTTGGAAAATTGGACGATCTGTTGTTCGATTTTCTCATAGTGTGTACTGGGCTTTTAGAAAGCTCTAGCTAATATTGACTCTGCTACATGGACAGGCTGTTGCTTTTAATCATTTAGACAAATATCTGTGTGCCTCAGAACCAACAAACAATCGTAATACAGATCCATGACACCATTTTAATATAAGTGACTACAGATATTACTGACCATCTGTATTTTTATCTATATTTTAAAACCAATCAAAAGAACAGAACAACACCTTTTGTATTGTTTGATATTTGAATAGATGGCAAATCGCTTGTGTGCGAACGCTCGTATTTAGATCAGATGCAAATCGCTACATGCATGCCCACCTTAGGGCTGAGCACAGCATTTTTTCCTGACCTCCATCCTGAAATCCCTGTCCTTCCCAGCAGAGCTTGGTCATTGCTCACTAGATGGAGCTGTTGCTTCATCCTGAGCGGTCGGGGCGATTATAGAAAGTCCCATGACACTGCTTAAATCATTGTTCAGTTTGCAGCTCGCCACATGAAAGTAGAAAGGGCTTTAAATTGCCACTTTCTGCACCGCAAACACTGTTAACATCTAAATTCATTAACAGAGCCATCCATTTTTCACTGACAATTGCACTGTGCTTGCAGTGCTGCCTGGAGTAATGCACACTGGTGTTTATGGAGATTATTGCCTGCATAGCACAGGATGTTAAAAGAGAAAAAAGCCAATCTCAATCACACTGTCACATCTCTAGATATTACCGCATATGTAGGCCCTGCTCAACATATCATGGGGCCAGGGGCAGACTGACAACTCATGGGGCCCCTGAGCAATAGGGGACCATGGGGTCCCTGTGTCCTTGCCCAAACTCAAAAAAGCCTATGAAAAAGGTACCAGGGGCATCTCATGGGGCCCCTACTGACCCCGGGCCTTCGGGCAGTGCCCTAGTTTCCAAATGGTCAGTCCGCCCCTGCATGCGGTGATCCAAAATAGCGTCTGCGTACCACAGCATCCAATCAGATCCATTCCATCCATATCCGCGTACTATTCACAGCACAGGTATTTTTGCTTTCTCTTAATTTTCAGAAACCTTCTACTCTATAACGTTGTGACATAATGGGATTGATTTACTAAAACTGGAAAATGAAAAATCTGGTGCAGCTGTGCATGGTAGCCAATCAGCTTCTAACTTCCGCTTGTTCAGTTAAGCTTTGGCAATAAAACCTGGAAGCTGATTGGTTTCTATGCAGAGCTGCACCAGGTTTTCCACGCACCATTTTTAGTAAATAAACCTCATTGTCTGTATGATGTGAATAATAGGTTAATTTTTTTTCTCGTAGTCTCAACTCAGTGTAAAAAGAGTTAATAATTCACCTTCCAATTTTGTATGAATTTAAAATACTAAGACTTCTTAATGACCTACTGGAAATGATTGGAAATTTAAAAGCACTCACTACATTAAATGTAAATCTGTCACATTTTAACACTCTTCGAAAATGATGTCCAACAAATTATATAGGCCATTTCCCCATTTGTTTTATGAGCCTCCAAAATTTACGCTGCTGAGCCTCACTTTACCGAATGGCACATAAAAGCCTTGCAGATGTAAAATCAGTAGAAAATGTCATTTTCAGAAAAAGTTTCTTTTTCGGGTTCTGGAGACTTTGTGGAAGAGCACCATCCTTATACATCTTAAACTAAACCTGCTGAGCGCTGCAGTCTGATTGGTTGATTTGGGTAATGGCATTTCATGGGCATTCACATCGGTTACGCTGCTTTTACTTTTTTGATTTACTAAAACTGGAAAGTGCAAAATCTGGTGCAGCTTTGCAAAGTAACCAATCCGCTTCCAGGTTTTACTGCCAAAGCTTAATTGAACAAGCTGAAGTTAGAAGCTGATTTGCTATCATGCATAGCTACACCAGATTCTGAGCTCCCCCATTTTAGTCAATCTTCCCTGTTATCTCTTTCCAGAATCATTGTAATAATTTTGGATAGAGTGAAAAAGTTACATTTTAATTGGTGTTTGTGTCCCCTAGGGGTACATTCACCCTCTCTGTTGGCCTTGGTGATTATTATTATAATTATTATTCAGGATTTATATCCTGAGCGCCAACAGTTTGCACGGCGCTTTACAAAATGGTGATGGTTGTCACCATGACATATAATAAAAAATCCACACTAAAACAAGACGGGAAATCAATTATCTAAGAGGGGATCTTCTCTCATTCTGAACAGATTTCCACTCACTTCCTGTTGTACTTCCATGGCATGAAATAATATATAAAAATCTCCCCATTCTACACAGCCAAAAAAAAGTAAAAAAAAAAAAAAATAAATAAATAAATAACCATACAGATTGTATCAATTCTTCCTACCAATAGAACACAGCAACAACAAAAAAAGAATTTTAACCATTCCTACTCTATCCAAATAAAAAAACTGCATGAAAAAAAGGGATTTCTATCATTCCTACTGTTTTTACTTTAGATACTTTGTAATTAAAGTAGAACTATAGGCATTTTTTTTTTTCATTTTGGATAGAGTAATGGAGGGTTATAACACCTGTCAGATTGTTTTTGCCATCTTTGTCCCACTGCAGAGATTTCCCTTCACTTCCTATCCCATAGCCAAAGAGAAAGTGAGAGGAAATCCCTGCAAATTTAGGAAATTCTTTGGGGACCCCCAGGTC